>NW_006921951.1:1904407-1907593 GCF_000298275.1 Orycteropus afer afer
TTGAACCACCAGCCTTCTGGTTAACAGTCAAGTGCTTTAGCCACTATGCTACCAGAGCTCCTATTTTTTTTTGGTAGCTATTGTAAATGGTATTAATTTCCTTATTTCCTCCTCAACAATCTCTTTGCCTGTGTGGAGGAATCCGACTGATTTTTGTGCGTTGATCTTGTATCCCACTACTATGCTAAATATCTCAATTAATTCCAGTAGTTATCTTTCTGAGTCTCTTGGGTTTTCTGTGTATAGAATCACATCATCAGGAAATAGGGATAGTTTTTCTTCTTCCTTGCCAGTGTGGAAGACTTGATTTCCCTTTCTTTCCTTATTGCCCTGGCTAAGATTTTCAATACAGTGTTGAATAGAAGTGGTGATACAGAGCATCCTTTTCTGGTTCCTGTTCACACGGGGAATGATTTCAGTTTCTCTCCATCAATAATAATGTTGGCTCTTGGTTTTCTATAAATGCCCTTTATTATGTTAAAGAATTTCCCTTTTATTCCTCTTTTTCTGAGAGTTTTGATTAGGAATGGGTGTTGAATTTTATCAAGTGCCATTTTTCTGCATCGATGTATTTGATTATGTTGTTCTTTCCCTTTATTTTATTTATGTGATGTATTACCTTGATTGTTTTTCTAATGTTGAACCATCGTTGCATACCTAGTATGAACCCTACTTGGTTGTGATGTATTTTTTTTTCTGATATGTTTTTATAATCTATTGGCTAGGATTTTGTTGAAGATTCTTGCATTTATATTCATAAGACTATTGGTTTGTACTTTTCTTTTTTTTTTTTTTTTTTCCCCCTGCAGGTTTTTCCTTCAAATGCAAATCTTCTGTTCTCCCAACAGATATAAGTGGGTTTCCATGTCTTTTCAAATGCAAATTTCCTAACTCAGAATGTTCTGGATGGTGCTCAGTTTTTCTACCTAAATCCCTAATACTTTGCACACAGACCTTAAAACAAAAGTCTGTTTCTTCTGGACAGATTCTATTTCCCCTTTTAAAGTATCGAATAAAGTACTGGCTGAAGGCAGACTTACATGCTCTCTGTTATCCTCACCCAGTATTCATTTCTAATATACAGCTAGCTGAGAACATTCAGTACCCCTAGTACATTCAGATGAACACATAATCCAAAACATAATCTTTTTACAGACATTTCAGTTTCATCCCTTCACTTTGATGATCTTCCCATTCCATGCATAGGGCCTTGGGTCTTTGCCTCAGGCCTTTCTCCCCTCAGCTGCAACATAAAATCTCTATATTCCACCATTACTAGTAAGAACAACCAAAGTAACCATGTAAGAATCAAAAGCTTCACCTCACAGGCCCTTTCCTTCTTTCTTTTACAAAGTCCCATGCTTTCATGAGTCTGGAGCCATTGCAGCAAATCCCACTCCTGACAGCAACTGCAAAAACAATGTGGGGTTGGCATCTTCTGTCTTCTTTTTGTGAAGTTAGAGGAAATCAGAAGATACCTACTCCATGCCCTTTTTGCAGTGTCAGTTCTTCTCTGAATGGCTGGTTTGGTACTATTATCCAGTGAAACTATCCAGGCCGGGAATTTTTTTGTTAGTATTTTTTTTTTTTATGACTTGTTTAATTTCTTCTTTTGTTGTTGTCCTGTTCAAATTATTCATGTCAGTCTATGCTAATTTAGATAATAAGTATATTTCTAGAAATATGTCCATTTCTTCTAGGTTTTCACATTTGTTACAGTACAGTTCTTCCTAGTATCCTGATATTATCTTTTTTATTTTGGTTGGTTCTCTTGAGGCATTGCCCATTTCCTTTCTTATTCATAATATTTGTCTTCTCTCCCTCCTTCCTTTTGTTAAGTCTTCTAGTGATTTGTTGATTTCATTAATCTTGTCAAACAACCAGTTTCTAATGTTAATTTTTTCTATTGTCTATGTTCTGTTTCATATATTTCTGCTCAAAGCTTTATTATTTATTTTATTGTGGTGATTATAGGCTTTTTTTTTTCCTGCTCTTTTTCTCATTGTTGGAGATGTTTGGTTAATGTATTGATTTTGGCTCTTTCTTCCTTCTTGATGTATGCATTTATTGTTATAATTTGCCATCTGATCACTACTTTTGCTGTGTCCCAAAGGTTTTGGTATGTTATGTTTTCATTCTCACTTGATTCAAGGAATTTTTTAATTTCACTTTTTATTTCTTCTATTACCCAGTTGTTTTTGAGGAAAGTTTTGCTCAGTTTCCATGTGTTTCCTCTTTTTCTGTTGATCTTCCTATTGTTGATTTCTAATTTTATGGCATTGTGATCTCAGAAGACGTTTTGCAGTATATAAATGTTTTTAAATTTATTGAACCTTGTTTTGTGGCCTAACATATGGTCTATCCTGGAGAATGTTCCATGTGCACTAAAAAAGAATGTACATTGTGCTGCTGTTAGGTAATGTGCTATTTAGATGTATGTAAGTTCAAGTTGGTTAATTGTATTGTTTAGTTCTTCTGTGTCTTTGGTGAGTTTCTTTCCAGTTGTTCGATCTTTCATTGAGAATGGTGTATTAAAGTCTCCTACTATTACCGTGGAGTCATCTATTTGTTTTTTCAATTCTGTTAAAGTCTCATTTATGTATTTTGGGCTCTTCCATTGATTCTGTAGGTATTTATTATGGTTCTATCTTTTGATCAATCAATTCTTTAATATTATAAAATTTCCTTCCTTGTCGCTTATGGTAGTTTGTGTCTGAAAGTCAATTTTATCAAAAATTAATATTACCACTCCTGTTCTATTTTGATTGCCATTTGCTTGATATATCTTTTTCCAGTCTTTGATTTTTAGTCTGCTTTTGTCCTTATCTCTAAGATGTGTCTCTTGTAGACAGCATATTGATGGGTTATGTTTTCTTATACAATCTGCTGTTCTCTGTCTCTTGAGTGGTGCATTTAATCCATTTACATTCAGTATAATTATTGACAAGTATGAATTTGTTGCTGTCATTGATATGTGTTTTTTCATAGTGTTGCTGATTTCTTTGTTCTATATAATTTTCGGTGCTAAGCTCACTTTGTTTATGAATTGTGTTATCATTTCCTTCATTTCTATTGTTTGTTGTTGTTGTTGTTATGTGCCGTCAAGTCAGACCTGACTCATAGCGACCCCTCCTTGGGTTTCCGAGGCAGTATCACTACGGAAGTAGATTGCCCCATCTTCCTTCC
>NW_006921951.1:1908135-1934563 GCF_000298275.1 Orycteropus afer afer
ATCTGCATTGTTTCTGAAAAAAAAAAAATCTGAGCTTAGTGTTATTGGTTGCCTTTTGTAGATAACTTTTCATTTTTCCCATCCTGCTTTCAGGATTCTTTCTTTGTCTTTGGTTTTCGTGACTATTATGATGATATGTCTTGGTGATTTTCTTTTGGCGTCTATCCAGTTTGGGTTTCGTTGAAGTTCTTGAATAGATACATTCTCGTCTTTCATCATCTTAGGAAAATTTTCTCCCAACAAATCTTCTCTGTGGCTTTATTTGTCTCTTCCTGTTCTTGAATTACAATTACAATTAAGTTATTCCTCTTGATAGTATCCCACATGAGTCTTAAGCTTTCTCCATTTTGTTTTGATCTTTTTTCTGATCAATCCCTTAGCAAAGCACAATTGAGTTATTTGTCCTCGGTCTCACTAATTCTGCCTTCCATTGATCCATTTCTACTCCTTTGCCCATTCAATGTGTTATCTATTTCTGAAACTTTAGTATTAATCTTCTGGATTTCTATCTGTAGATTTTGTATCATTTCTTATTTTCCATTTATTTTGTCAGTTTGGTCTTTATTTTTTTCCTAAATTGTTCTAAAGCTTTCTGTGTTTTCCTCAATTTTCTCATTGTTTTTCTTGATCTGTCTTTCAATCCATAGATGGTACCTAAATTTAATTCTTTTGAATTCATTATCAGAGATTTCCAATGCTGCTTCTTCCTAAGGGAAGTTTTCTGGGTCTATATCCTGGTTCATTGTTTCTACTGTTTTATCTTGCTTCTTTGTGTGGACTTTGATAGTCTTTTGTCTCTCAGACATTGTAACATCATTGCATTCATGTTTAATTGTTGATTGTATAAAGGTGTGGTTCACCCAAGATTTTTTTTCTTTGTTTTGTTTTGATTTATCTGAGTAAGCAGGATATTGTGCTCCTCTATTCACTTGTTGGCAGCACTTAGGCTCTCACTACCTGTTTCCTGGTGAGTGTGTGCACAGATCTCTGTTAGCTGTTCATGAAGAGCAATTCAGGGCAAGTTGGACTGGTATTGGCCATTGTCTATGATTGGTCAGTTGGTGCAGTAGCAAGTGGTGGGCCTCATTCAGTAGGTAGGGCTGGAGGAGGTGTACTATGATTGGGTTGTATAAGCATAGTTGCTGTCTCCCACTCAGACCAAAAAAAAAGTAAAACAAAAAATTAAAAACACCAAAAAGATAAATCAAGAGAACAAAAATCACAAACTGCATAAACAAACAGGAACAATCACAAAAAAGAAAAAAGGAAAGGCAATAAATGTGAAGAAATATTTAAAGAAATATTTTTAAAGGACAAGAGAAACTTAAGGAGAAAAAGAAAAAAAAAAAAACAATTTCTGGGGAGGGGAAAATAAGAGAAAAGAGCAAATGTGAGAGAATAATAAAGAAAAAAGGAGAAAATTGCCAAAAGTAAAACAAGAGACAAGAAGAAACAAAAGAAAGAAGATGGAAACGAGAAATGGGGAAGAGATTTTTTTAAAAAGGTTGGGGGGAAGAAGAGGGAGAAAGAAGAGGAGGAGAGGTTGGAGGAGGAGAACCAAGGAAGGGGAAAAAGAGAGAAAAAAATAAAAGGAAAGGAAAAAGAATAATTTAAAAACAAAAGCAAAACTGAGGGTGTGGGGCAGGGCACCAAGCTCTGTCAGGGCACAAGACTGGAATGGAATTCCTGCTGGTCCAGAAGGTGGGTGGAGGTGGGAGAAGGCCATATCTCCATTAACTAAGAGGGTCTGGGGTATAAGAGTCACAAGGAGAATATCACACCTTACCAGTCATCAGCCTCGGGTATGGTTTCCCGTGCTGTCCTCGGCAAGGCGAGCCTATTCTTAGGTCACAGGGATCAGAAAATTGCTTGCAAATATTCAAAATGGCTGCACCTTTGGGACAGCAGAAAGTCCATAGCTCAGTTTGTTTTCCTTTCCAGCTTGTTTTCCTTATGCACTGTTTTCCTTTCCAGTCATCAGCCACCAGTGCAATTGTCTGTGTAGTCCTTGTCAAGCAGAGCTGACTCCCAGACTGCTGCCCAAATACTAACTAATATTCAAACTGACCATGCCATCAATACAGGCCGACAGTCCACAACCCTGTCTGTCTCCCTATTCACTGTTCCCACTGAGGTTCTTCCCAAATGGTATTCAATCCACCTCTTTATCCTTCCCATGAAAGCTCAGGACTCCAGCATCATCTTCTGTATCTGTTTCAATTAGTTTCTCATTTCTTTTTTGAAGAGAGGCTGTGTGACGTGTCTGTCTATTCTGCCATCTTGTGGAAAGTCCACTTTTTTTTTTTTTTTTTTTGTGGTGCAGTCCTTACTGAAAGCTGTAGTCTCTGATCTTCACCAGTAAATTCTCTAAGTCTTCTGCACTTTCAGCAGGCAAGGTTTTGTCACCTGCATATTGCAGGTTGTTAATGAGTCTTCCTCCAATCCTGATGCCATGTTCTTCATACAGAATAGCTTCTGGAATTATTTGCTCAGCATACAGATTAAGTAAGTATGGTGAATGAATACAACCCTGATACATACCTTTCCTGATTTTAAACCATGCAAAAGCCCCTCATTCTTTTCAAATGAAAGCCTGTTCATCTATGTATAGGTTCCTAAAGAGCACAATTAAGTGTTCTGGAATTGGCGTCTTCTCAATGTTATGGATAATTTCTTATGATCAACATAGTCAAATACTTTTGTTTAGTTAATAAAACACAAATTAACATCCTTCTGGTATTCTTTGCTTTGAGCTAAGATCTGTATGACATCCGCAGTGACATCCCTCTTTCTATGGCCTTTCTGAATTTCTGGCAGTTCCTTGCCAACATAACTGCTGAAAACATTTTTTAATTATCTTCAGCAAAATTTAGCTTGCATGTGCTATTAATGATATTGCTCAGTAATTACCATATTCTTTTGGATCATCTTCCATTGGAATGGGCAAAAATATTGGTCTCTTTTTGTTATTTGGTCAAGTAGATATCTTCCACAATTTCTGGCATAAATAAGTGAGTTTCTCCAGTGTTGCATTTGTTTGTTGAAACATCTCAATGAGTACTGATCATTTCCTGGAGACTTGTTTTTCACCAATTCCTTAAGTACAGCTTAGACTTCTTCCTTCAGTGCCATCATTTCTTGATCATATACTACCTCCTGAAATGGTTGGATATCGATCTTTTTTTTTTTTTTTGCTACAGTGACTCTTTGTATCCCTTCCATCTTCTTTTTATTCTTCCTGCATCATTCTAGTTTTTGCCCATTAAAAAAAAAAAACTGCCATCATGTTGATTCCGAGTCATAGTGATCCCCATTGGGTTTCCAAGGTGGTAAATCTTTATGGAAGTAGATTTCTTGGTCTTGCTTCCACAGAGTGGCTGGTGGTTCCCACCAGCCTTCTGGTTAACAGTCAGATGCCTTAGGCACTGTGCTAACAGAGCTCCCTTTGCCCATAGAATCCTTCAGTATTGCAACTTGAGGTTTGAATCTTTTCTTCTGTTTTTTCAGCTTGAGAAATGTCAAGCACGTTCTTCCCCTTTGATTTTCCAACTCCATGTCTTTGCACATTGTGTTATAACACTTTACTTTATCTTCTCAGTCTGCTTTTTGAAATCTTCTGTTTAGCTCTTGTATTTCATCACTGCTTCCATTCCCTTTAGCTATACTCCTTTCAAGAACAAATTTCTACTCTCTTTTGAAATCCGTTGTGATCTTCTCTTCCTTTCCTGTCTTTTAAATGACCTTTTGCTTTCTTCATGTACAATGTCCTTAATGTCGTCAAGCAACTCATCTGGTCTTCAGTCATTGATGTTCAGTGAGTCGTATTTATTCTTCAGATGGTCTCTAAATTCATGTGGGATATACTGTAGGTTGTAGTTTGGATATCATGGGCTTCTTTTAATTTTCCTCAGCTTCTATTTAAATTTATAAATGTGCAGTTGATGGTCTATTCCACAGTTAGCCCTTGGCCTTGTTCTGACTGATGATATTGAAATTCTCCATTGTCTTTTTCCACAAAATGTAGTCAATGTGATTCTTGTGTATTCCCTCTGGTGAAGTCCAAGTGTATGGTTCCCATTTATGTTGTCAAAAAATGGTATTTGTAATGAATAAGTCATTGGTCTTACAAAATTCTGTCAGGCAATCTCATTTCTATCACCAAAGCTGTGTTTTCCAGCTATCAGTGCTGCTTCTTTGTTTCCAAATTTTGCATGCCAATCACCAGTAATTATCAATACATCTTGATTGCATGTTTGGTCAGTTTCAGACTGCAGAAATTGGTGAAAGTATTCAGAAGGATAAATATAAAGAAACATTAAATTACAAATGCTGAACACTAAAAGCAAAGACATAATCATAAATCAGCCAAAAGGGGAAAATAAAGAGCCAACTTTCTTTCAAAGAAGCAACGAGAAAAATTACATCTGACTTCCAAAATAATGGATTTTCAAAGACAATAAAATGATAGTTTAAATGTGCTGCATGAAAATAATTCCTAACTCTGAATTCTACATGTAGAAAATACATTATTGAAATGAAAGTGAATTTACAAAGTTTTTAGATAAATAAAATATGAGTATCAGGTCTTCACTAAAAGAAATACCATGTAGTTTTGGAAAAGAAAAACAAACACCTAATGGGAAACAATGAAATGCAGTGGAGGAAGAAGTACACCAGAAATGGAAATGTGTGGGTCAATAGCAATTGATATTGGGTGTATTATAAACAAAAATTGTACTGTGTTGTGGAATTTGAGCCAAATGTAAAACCAAATTATATGATACCATAATAAAGAATTGGAGGGATAAATAGCTAACCAGAATGTTTAATATTCTGGTTGGTTTAGGAGTTTTAAAATTAATAATTAACATTAGGCTTTAAAAAATTAAAGATGTATCTTATAGTTACTGAGTAAACAACTAAAACAATAGTGAAAGAATACACAAATAAACAATAAAAGAAAAAAAATGAGTGAATAAACACAAGAACAGAGGAGGAAGGAACATATTAGAGATGGTCCAAATAGAAAATACAATGAAACCTCTGAGAGCTGAGTATTGACGGGGCTGTCTTGTTTTAACGGGTCTCCTAAGTTTCCTGCCTTCAACAGGGTGCTTACCACTTTTCTATAGCCCTCTATCAAGAATCCTACCTCATAAACACCCAGTGAGTTTTCCTTCTCTGATAGATTTTTGCATTACACAGGTTTTGGCTTTCACAGGTTTTACTGTAGTAAGATTGTGTGTGTGCATGTGTGTGTGTGCAATCAGTTTGCCACACCGGCTTCCATGTTTTTATGATGCTGGAGGCTATGCCACTGGTATTTCAAATACTGTCAGGTCATATTGGTGGTCAAGTTTCAGTAGAGCTTCCTGAAACTGACAGATTAGAAAGAAAGGCATGGCTGTCAACTTTGGAAAAATAGCCAGTAAAAACCTTCGGATCACAATAGAACATTATCTTATCACTAGCTTTGGACATATCAGGAGGGATCAATTGCAAGAAAAAGACTTTACATCTGTTGAAGTAAAAAGTCAATGAGGGTGAGGGAAGATGCTTAGTGAGACTGACATTATAGCCACAATGATAAACTGAAATGCTGGCAATCATGAGGATAGTGCATGACTGGATAACATTTTCTTCTTTTGTTCTTAAGGTCACCAAGATTTGCAGTCAACTCAATAGCATTTATTTATCTCCATATAAGTAATTATTTTAATCTACATATATTAAATAGAAGACTAAGATTCTCAGATTACATTTACAAAAGCAAAATGATATGTTCTTTACATAAATCATTCCTTAGTTATAAGAACCCAGACAGGTAGAAAGTAAATAGTGGGAAAAGATATGCTAGGTAAACACTTACCAAAAGAATCAGAAACATCTCAGTTGCCTAAAAATTAAACAAGTTATATCTAAATACATATAGGTAAAAAATGGAAATTATAAAATACTTATAATTAATAATGAAGACAACTATTACTCATAGGATGTAACTCATGCAAGGACTAGAAGGAAGTTTACAGATGTAGATTCATATATTAGAAATAAAACTGAAAAATAAGAATTTAACCTTTCTTCTTAAGAAGCTAGGAAGAAAATTAAGATATAAAATCTAAGAGAAGCAGAAGGAAAGAAATAATAAGGAACACAAATAAGTAAATTGAAACAAATATACAAAAGGGAACTTAACAAGGCCAAAATTGCCTCTTCCTGAAGATTAATAAAGTTTTACATTTAGCAAGGCTCATTACAAATAAAGGTAGAAAAGTTACTAACTGCCAACATCAGTGTGTTAGGCTGGATTCTCTAAAGAAAAACTTGTAAAGAGAGAGAGAGAAATTTATCTTAGGAAAATGGCTTACACACTTATAAACGAAAACCAAACTAAATGCACTGCAGTCAAGTCGGACCCAACTCATAGCGACCCCTCCTTGGATTTCCAAGGTGATATCACTATGGAAGTATATTACCCAACCTTCCTTCCAAGGAGTGGCTGGTGGGTTTGAACCACCGGCCTTCTGGCTAGCAGTCAGATGCCTTAGGCACTATATCACCAGAGCTCCTCACTTATAGTAGCTGGCAAGTCCCAAGTTCTTGGATCAAATATCAAGCTGGATGCTTTTCCCAACTCACACAGCTCCAGGTGCTGACGAGCTCTAAATTGGCCAATAGAGTATCAGCTGTTGACTCCAACAAATGACAAAGCCAAGATCACCAGGCCAAATGGTGAATTGTTCACTCACGGACAGTTGTAGGCAGCACAACAGGATCCCTATCCACAGAAGAGTGTCTCTTTTTCCCAGGATGTTCATAAATATATTGGAAGCAGGCCACACCCATAGGGAAACTGCCTTTCACTGGATTGGCTGCTCAAACATATACATCTGATCCCATCATGGGAATAACCCACATAACAACTGCTTCAACCACACAGAATTGTGGTCCAGCCAAGTTGACACACAACTCCAACTATCACAATCAGAAAAGAAAATGGGATACTACCAAAGATACTTTAGACATCAAAAAGGCAAAAAGAGTCTTCATGAACAAATTTATATCACTAAATAAGAGTATTTGCATGAAATGGACAAATTTTAAGAAAAGAATCAACTTTCCAAAATTGACTAAAAATGACATAGAAAATATCAAGTGTCTGATATCTACTAAAGTAATTTAATGTATTATTTATAAAGCTTCTCACAATGAAAACCCCAGGTTCAGATGGTTTCATTGGTGAATTCTTTCAAATATTTAAGAAATAACACCAACTTTCCATGAACTCTTCTGAAGAATAGAAAAAGGGAATATTTAGCTTACTCTTTCTAAGAACATGGCTTAATCTTAACACAAAACCCAGCAAGTACCTTACAGAAAGCAAAATTAGAGACACCTTTGTTTCATGAATATAAATGCAAAAATTCCTAACAAAATAGCCAAAAATTGAATCCAACTATATTTTTAAAATATGAATAAGTAAGTTTTATTCCAGATATGCAAGGGAGTTTTAACTTGCTTCTTTCTCTGTAATATGTCACTAAACTCTTTAAATATTCATAAACCTAATGTCACTTGAGGGCAAGCATCTATTTGAAAACGTGTTTTAATTAAACCAAACTAAACAAAACTCACTGTCGTGGAGTTGGATCCGACTCATAGCGACCCCTACCTGGGTTTCCAAGGCAGTATCTTAAGGAAGTAGATTGTTCTCAAACCATAATATTAAAAGTAAAGGTGTTTTCTTTTATAAATTCAAATAGAAGCTAAAAGTGAATTTTACTTTAGTTTCATAAATGAAGAAAATAAGCAGTGACATTATTAAGTAAATACAAAACTATAGAATTAATATTGCACTGTTCTTTATCCCACCTTTCCCAAAGTTGGCATTTTTGGTTAAAGTATATAGATCTCTCTAAAAAATATTGGTCCTGTAGGTGTTCCTTGATGATCTCCCTAAGGATTTTGATGCTGCTTTACATGAATATAACATGAATGTGATGAAGGACTATACCTCATTCCTGCTAATTGTTTCCAAACTGGCTGACATGAAACAAGAATATCAGCTCCCATTATCAAATATCAGTAAGTATATTTATTTCCATTATGGAACCATTTAAAGAGTAAATAATCTTGTCTGAGTATGTTTTATCCCAGAAGACTATTAGAGTCCTAGAAAGGTCACCTTCTTTAGAATAAGGGACTTTATTATGTTTTCCAGAGAAAGAAACTTTATGATTATTAGAAGTTAAAAAGGCAATGGAGAATGGAACTAAGTCATTTACAAACACTCTTGATTGAACTTTACATCTGAGTCAAGACTAGAAAATGGAGTCAGCAACACCTATAAAATGAAGAGATACCAGGAATTCTTCTGTGTCACTTCTTCTTGTAGGAGAACATATTTAGCATCATAAATGCAAGCTATGGGCAGATAATCTAAGTCCAAATTCTGGTTCTGATTCTGAGAAGTGAGCTCTTGGTCCAATGACTAAGTCTTTTCCTGCCTTTCCTTTCTCAACAGATATATAAGAATGGGCATAATATCATCAATTTAGGTTTGGTGAGATTGAGCTACAAAGGTTAATATATGTCGATATCTTAAATTAGTAGCTGGCATATGATAAACATTATTAGTGCTTGCTTTTCTTTTTCTTTTTCATAAGCTATTAGATGGAAACCCCTAGGGAGGGGAGATAAATAAAAACAAACAAATAAAAGCAAAGCAAAGAAAAATAATCTGTGATAAAGGGAAATGGTCCAGCTAGGCTAGCAATTTCCCCTTTCACTGTACCCTAACATTCTCACTGGAATATAAATCAACGAGGTAGAGTTTATCCTTTCCTGCATCCTATTAAATTAGGAACAGTATGAGCAAAGCAGACAATAATGGTTCTGTGAATATCACAAGAAGGCAAAATGGGAGTGTGTGAATCTTCTTCCTTAATTACAAATTGGACCCAAGCTTGAATGCATATTTGACACTTTATGAAAACAGGAATGGAGAATATATTTCTTTTCAGATGCCATTTCCAAACCCACTGATAATGGTTGTGTGGAGCACCCTGTCTAGATGGATTCTTGGTTCAAAAGTCTGGGTTCAGTGGGAAAAAGTGTCAAGTTAATAACAATAATTCTGTTTAAAACTATATACTATCTAATTTAAATTTTCTTTTCCTATTGATCAAAGTGGGAGCTTGGTAGCATAGGGCCTAAGGCACTTGACTGCTAACCAGAAGGATGGAGGTTCAAACCCACCGGCCACTCCACAGAAGGAAGGTTGGGCAATCTACTTCCATAGTGATATCACCTCAGAAACCCAAGGAGGGTTCGCTATGAGTTGGGTCTGACTCCACGGCACATAACAACAACAACATTGATCAAAGCAACTCAAATAAAATACAAATTTTGATGATAGTGATAATATTAATAGCTATCTTTTAGTATCATGAATCATCTATCACTTTATTGTACTGTGGTGGCTTGCGTGTTGCTCTGAGGTTGGAAACTATGCCACCAGTATTTCAAATACCAGCAGGATCGCCCATGCTGAACAGACTTCAGTGGAACTTCCAGACAAAGTGGACTGAGAAGAAGGACGGGGTCATCCACTTCTGAAAAAATTGGCCACTGAAAACCTTATGAATAGCAGTGAAACACTGATATAATATTGGGAGAACTTTATGAATTACAATGAAGCATTGTATGATACAGTGTCTGATGACCTCCTCAGGTTGGAAGGCACTAAAAATATGACTGGGGAAGAGCTGCCTTCTCAAAGTAGAATCAACGTTAATGACATGAATCGAGTAAAGCTTTTGGGACCTTCCTTTGCTGATGGCACATGACTCAAAATGGGAAGAAACAGCTGCAAGCATCCATTAATAATCAGATATATTATTAATAATCAGCCAACTATTATATATATAATTATTATATAATAATATTATATAATATATAATAACATAGAACATACAATGTATGAATCTAAGAATATTGGAAGTTGTCAAAAATGAAATGGAATGCAAAAAGATCTATATCCTAGGCATTAGTGAGCTGAAATAACTGGCATCGGCCATTGTGAATCAGATTATAATATAATCTACTACAGCTGCAATGACAAATTGAAGAGGAATGGCATCACATTCATCCTCAAAAAGAACATTTCAAGATCTATACTGAAGCACAATGCTATCAGTGATAGGAACTATAGTGGCATAGTGCATAAGGCATTTGACTGCTAACCAGAAGGCTGGAAGTTCAAACCCACAAGTCACTCCTCAGAAGGAAAATCGGGCAATCTACTTCCATAGTAATACCACCTCAGAAACCCAAGGAGGGCTCTCTATGACTCAGATTGGACTCGACAGCAGTGAGTTTTGTTTTTTTGGTTACATGGAAGTTAATACTATGTTATTCAAATTTACGCACCAACTGCTAAAGCTAATGATGAAGAAATTGATGATTTTACCAACTTCTGCAGTCTGAAATTGACCAAATATGCAATCAACATGTATTGATTATTGCTGGTGATTAGAGTGTGAAAGTATTTAACAAAGAAGAATTATGACCAAAATCTGGCACTGGTGATAGCAATGATGCCACAGATCACATGGTAAAATTTTGTAAGACCAAAGAATTAATTCATTGCAAATCCTATTTTCAACAACATAGACAGTGAAAAATACATGTGAACCTCGCCAGATGGAATGCACAGGCATCAACTCAAACACATCTGTAGAAAGAGATGATGAAGAAGCTCAATAACATCACTCAAAACAAGGCTGGGTGCTGACTGTGGAACAGACCATCAGTTGCTTGTATGCAAGTTCACGTTGAAACTGAAGAAAATTAAAAAGGTTCACAAGAGCAAAAATACGCCTTTGATTTCTATGGTAGTTATGTTTGTGTGTCAACTTGGCTGGGCCTGGTTGAGTGGCTGGAAAGCTTGTGGTAGTTATTCCCCATGATGAGACTGGCAATCAACTCCATGGTGGGATCTACCACAAACAGCTGAGTAGCTGCCTTAGGGAATGTAGTCTGCTTCCTGTATATAAGCAGAAGCCTTGAGGAATGGTCTCTAGCGTATGGCACGCTTGGACCCTGCTTGTAGCCGTGTTGTTATTCAGCAGCCTGCCATGCTATGCTGACCTTGGGACTTACAATGGATTTGAGTTAATGGTCTGCCATGTGGTTTGTAACATCGGGACTGTGCCTTTTTACTTGTCAACCTTGGGCGTGGCAGCCTCAGAAGCTAGCAGTTGTCTGAGTAAAGAAAAGCTTCTAGCTTCAGTGGGCCAGTGGCTGGTGGCAGAGCTGAAGCCCAAGGCAATGCCCAGCCCCTAGAGCCTGGCACTTTGAACTTGTACTTAAAGCCTCCAAATTGTAAGAATAATTGTAAGAATAAACTCTTGTTAGTTAAGGTCATCCCATTTATGGTATATTTCTTGTCAGAGTGGCACTAGGTAACCAGAACAATTTCCCACCTGAATTTAAAGACTATCTGATGAATAGATTTGATCCATTGGATGCTAATGACCAAAAACCAGAGGAGCTGTGAGATGACACCATGAACATCACACCTGAAGAAAACAAAAGGTCTTTAAGAAGACAAGAAAAGAAGAAACGACCAAAGTGGATATCATAAGACATTCTGAACCTTGGTCTAGAAAGGAGTAGCTAAAGTGAATGGAAGAAATAATTAAATAAAAGAGCTAAACAGAAGATTCCAAAGGGCAGCTCAAAAAAACAATGTGAACTGTTATAATGAAATATGCAAAGACTTGGAATGAGAAAAACAAAAGAGAAGAACATACTTGGCAAGTATGTTCAAGAACTGAAGAAAATATTGAGCCTCAAGTTGCAATATTGAAGTACTCTATGGGCACAATATTGAATGATGCAGAAAGCATCAAAAGAAGATGAAAGCGATTTACAGTCACTGTACCAAAAAGAATTGGTCGACGTTTGGCTATTTCAGAATGTTGCATATGATCAAGAACCAATTATATTGAAGGAAGAAGTCCAAGTTGCACTGAAGGAATTGGAAAAAAGTAAGGCTCCAAAAATTGACCAAGTAGGCATTGAGATGTTTCAATAAATAGATACAGCACTGAGGCTCTTTGTGCACAGAAATTTGGAAGACAATTAGCTACTGGCCAACTGACTAGAAGAGATCCATATACGTGCCCATTCTAAAGAAAGGTGAACAGAATGTGGAAATTAGTGAACAATATCATTAATGTCACACACATGTAAAATTATGCTGATGATAATTCAAACATGGGTGTATTAGTATATTGACAGGGAACTTCCAGAAATTCAAACCGGCTTCAGAAGAGGATGTGAAATGAGAGATATCACTTCTGATGTCAGATAAATCTTGGCTAAAAGTAAAGTATACCAGAGGAATGCCTACCTGTATTTCATTGACTATGCAAAAGCATATGACTGAGTGGATCATAAGAAATTATGGATAATATTGAACAGAATGGGAATTCCAGAACACTTAATTGTACTCATGAGGAACTTGTGCATAGACCAAGAGGCTGTTGTTCAAACAAAACAGGGGTATACAGCATGATTTAAAATCAGGAAAAAAGTGCATCAAGGTTGATATCCTTTCACTATACTTTTTCAATCTGCTTGCTGAGTAAATTCTGAGAGGCTGAACTATATTAAGAACATGGCATTAGGATTGGAGGAAGAACTATTAACCTGTGATATGCAGGTTACACAGCCTTGCTTGCTGAAAATAAAGATGACTTGAAGCACTTGATTACACCTTGATATAAAGAAAACAAAAATCCTCACAACTGGACCAATAAGCAATATCATGATAAATGGAAAGGAGATTGATATTATCAGGGATTTCATTTTACTTGGATCCACAATCAACACCCATGGAAGCAGCAATCAAGAAATCAGATGTCATAGTGCACTTGGCAAATCTGCTTCAAAAAACCCCTTCAGAGTCTTAAGAAGCAAAGATGTCACCTTGAAGACTAAAGTATGCCTGACCCAAACCATGATATTTACAGTCACTTTGTATGCATATGAAAGCTGGACAAGGAATAAGGAAGAGTGAAAAGAATTGATGCCTTTAATTGTGGTATTGGCAAAGAATACTGAAAATACCATGTGAGAACAATGAACCAATCTGTCCTGGAAGATATGCAGCCAGAATGCTCTTTGGAAGCAAGAATGGACATACTTCTTCTCACCTACTTTGGTCATGCTGTCAGAAGAAACCAGTCTCTACAGAAGGATATTATGCTTAGTAGAGTGTCAGCAAAAAAAGGGGAAGACCTTCAACAGGATGAATCAATGCAGTAGCTGCAACAATGGCCTCAAGTATAAAGTATAGCAAGGATTGTGGGGATGGTGCAGGACCAGGCAGTATTTCATTTGTTGTACGTAGGGTCACCATGAGTCAGAGCAGACTCAGTGGCACCTGACATCAACAATCATTTAGTGAATGTACTCTTTCCACTGTGTGCTAATTACTATTTATGTGATATATCTTACTCATTCTTCATTATGATGTCTACCTTGGAAAGTTGAATGATTCTGCTTATGGCATGGTCTATTAGCCAAGGCTTCACAGTTTGGCTAATATATACAAACTAATCTATACCAATTCATTCAGAATTTACAGGTAATGAATGTGAAGACTCCCAGCTTGTGGCTCACTTGATGAACTGCAAGGAAGGGAGAAAAGCTGTTTCACCGTTCGTTTGTCTTTCTGGGAACACAGATGTCGATTTGCTTAACCCACAGACTATAAACCAGGTAAGTGGAGAATGGAGTTCATGAATAAAAGTGTTTAAGAGAGAATGGACTTAGATTTAGCCTTCTAGGAAGCCTATAAAGAACTTTAAAATCAGCAAAAATATCCAGGAAAATGGTACTCTTGAGGTCAATATGATTTCAGAGTTGAACTGAGGGACACTATGTAGAAAATTTCCAGCCACCATCATTTGTGAAGACTCTAGGGAGACTGGTTTAGGTTGCTGCTGGGATAGCACATAGAACTATCTTCAAGATTTCTCAGTATTACTGTGTTGTTGTTGTTGTTAAGTGCCCTCGAGTCATTTCTGACTCATAGCGACCCCATGCACAGCAGAACGAAACACTCCCCGATCCCACGCCAGCTCCACAATCCCTGCTATACTTGAGCCCATCTTCGCAGCCACCGTGTCAATCCATCTCGTTGAAGGCCTCCCCCTCTTTCATCAACCCTCCACCCTACCAAGCATGACATCCTTCTCCAGGGAATGGTCCCTTCTGACAACATGACCAAAATAGGTGAGACGAAGTCTGGCCATTCTTGCTTCCAAGGAGCATTCTGGCTGCACTTCCTCCAGGACAGATCTGTTAGTTCTTTTAGCAGTCCATGGTACTTTCAGCATTCTCCGCCAGCACCACAACTCAAAAGCATCAACTCTTCTTCAGTCTTCCTTGTTCATTGTCCAGCTCTCACATACATACAAGGCGATTGGAAATATCATGGCTTGTGTCAGGCGCACCTTAGTCCTCAAGGAGATATCCTTGCTCCTCAGCACTTGAAACAGTTCCTTCGCAGTTGACTTTCCCAATGCTACACATCATCTATTGTCCTGACTGCTGCTTCCATTGGTATCGATTGTAGAACCAAGCAACGTGAATTCTTTGACAAGAGTCCAAGAGTATTACTGTAGATGTTGTAAATCCCATTTATACTCTGATAAATGGTGTGTAAAACTGAGTGTATAGAACTAAACACATTTGGATAATCCTGTGTAATCCACATGAGTTTTGGAAGAACCTTGTAGAAATTTAATTCATATTTTAATACAAATTTGAGAAAGAAAAAAAATTTGTACTATATTTGATATTATGGATTGACATTAGTGTCTCAACTCTACTATATACCTAAATTAGATAGTCACTTGTTAGGTACAACACTCGTGTATACAGTTTTGAAAAACTGTATACACACCTTTATGCATTTGAAAGGAATATGCACATATATTATCTTAAGTTTAAAATAGTTTCTAATGATTTTTCCAACTTCAAAAAATTCATTAATTTGTTAAAATGAAACTGTTGCTTCATTGATTTAAATGTATAAAATAGAATATAAATAACAAGATGTTTTGATACCCATAATCATCAAAAGTTTTATAAAAAAATCTTGACTAAGCTTTTTAAATAAGATTTTAAAATTGTGTATAATTGTTTTTCTCTTAAACTTTCATTTGCATTTTGTATTCTTACACAAGATTTGTATTAATGTAATATATTTTTTATTATTTATTATTTTTATTAACATAATAAACCATACCTTGAATGTCACCTTATCATGTTTCTCGGCTAAAAAAGTATGCAATTTAAATTCAATATTTATTTCCTGTTAATTTTAGCAACTTAAATGATGTACAGATTTTCATAAGTAATTGTTAAATACAAAAGTAATATAATATATGAAATATATATCTTATTGAGATAGATTTTTTTTTAATTTAATATGTATATAGAGTTAAAAAAGGAGCTGTAGTGGCATAATGCCTAAGGAATTTGACTGCTAACCATAAGACTGGCAGTTCAAACCCCTCAGGCACTCCTCGGAAGGAAGATTGGGCAATCTACTTCCATAGAGATACTGCCTTGGAAACCCAAGGAGGGGTTGTTATGAGTCAGATCTGACTCAGTCGCAGTGAGTTTGGTTTTTTTGGTTTTGTAGAGTTAAATTAGTATGTAGGAGCTCTAGTAGCATAATGCCTAAGGCACTTGACTGCTAACCAGAAGGCTGGTAGTTCAAACTCACTGGCCACTCCTCAGAAGGAAGGTTGGACAATCTATTTCCGTAGTGATACTGCCTCGGAAACCCAAGGAGGGGTCTCTATGAGTCGGGTCCGACTCAAAAGCATGTAACAACAACAACATAAAATACCAGCATAAATTCTATGATGTTGGTGTTGAGAAATCTTATTTTATATAAATAAATGGGAATGGAAGAAATTTTGTTATAACAATGTCATGGTATTTTATGAAGTCCTTTTGAGTTATATTCTTCAAATCACCAAATGATCTATCATGAAAAACATATTTCATTATAGTGTATTTTATTTTTGTTGTGTTTTTGAGAATATACACATCAAAGCATACATGAATTCAAAAATTTGTACTTGTATAATACAGTGACATTGATTACATTCTTCAAGTTGCTCAACTATTCTCACTCTCCTTTTCTGAGTTTTCCTCCTCATTAATATAAACTACCTCATAAGATTCCTGTCTAATCTTTCAAGTTGCTGTTGTCAATTTGATCTCATACATAGATCTTAAAAGAGCACAGTGCTCAAGGCAGACATTGTTTACTAGTAAGCCTACTTTATTGTTTGTTTAAAGAAGACTTCTGGAAAATTAGAAACCATACAAAAACAGCAAATAGAAGCTCAAAAGACTAATACTAAAATTCCAGAGATAGATCATATTTTTTGAGGAAAAAAACTCACTGCCCATTTTTTGGGAAAAAAAAA
Organism: Orycteropus afer afer; assembly: GCF_000298275.1. Classification (NCBI taxonomy): domain Eukaryota; kingdom Metazoa; phylum Chordata; class Mammalia; order Tubulidentata; family Orycteropodidae; genus Orycteropus; species Orycteropus afer. The sequence goes on from NW_006921951.1 coordinate 1,924,659, forward strand.
CTCAATCTGACTCTTAGCGACTCCTCCTTGGGCTTCCAAGGCAGTATCTCTACAGAAGTAGATTGCCCAATCTTCCTTCTGAGGAGTGACTGTTGGCTTTGAACTGCCAGCCTTCCGGTTAGCACTCAAATGCCTTAGGCACTACACCATGAGACCTCCTAATATTTTGGAAGGGCACAGAAATAATAGTGAATCAATGGAAGACAGAATTAGTGAAATTGGTACTGGATCAGAAAAAAAGACCGAAAAAAGCCTAAGAATTATGTGAGAACCATCAAGAGGAATAATATACATGTGACTGGAATTCCAGAATGGGAAAAAAAAAAAAAAAAAAAAAAAATCATGGAGAAAATTGAGAATTTGTTGGACAAAAACTTCCCTAATATGAAAGGTAAGAAGATACAAATTTAAGAAGTTCAATGAACCCCAAACAGGATAGAACCCAAAGGAAAAGCACCAAAAAGCATATCATAATCAAACTTTCAAAAACCAAAGACAGAAAGAATCTTGAAAGTAGCTAAGGGAAAAATGAAAAGTTATCTACAAAGAGCAACCAATAAGTTCTGATTCCTCAACCAAAACCTTGTGGGCAAGAAGGCAATGGGATGATATGTATAAAACCCTGAAAGGAAAAAAAAATTGCCAACCAAAAATTAAATATCCAGCAAAATTACCTCTCAAATACAATGGCAAAATTAGGATAAACAGAAATTTCTAGATAAACAGAAATTAAGGGAATTAGTGAAAAACAGACTAGCCTTCATGTATTGATTTAGATGAAGGGAAAGACAATGTACCAAAAGCAGGTGACCAGTACAATATCACTAAGGAAAAGGAAAATATGGAGAGGTGCAGAAAAGGTACAGACAACAAAGGTAAATATTATTACATACACAATATTGCATTATTCAAAACTCACTGCCATCAAGTCAATTCGACTCATAGTGACCTTTCTTTGGATTTCTGAGGCAATATCTCTATAGAAGTAGATTGCCCAATCTTCCTTTCAAGGAATGGCGGGTGAATTTGAACCACCAGCCTTCTGGTTAGCAGTCAAATGCCTTAAGCACTACAGATGGATACATAGATAAACAGGCAAGCTGATTAGTTATGGGTAGGCAAACGTTAATATACCTAGGACCATATATAAGTTTGGCAGATATTATTTGTATATATGTATTTGTATGTGCTATAAAAATGTCTACATATATAACAGAGAGAACAGGGGGCAAATTTATGATAACTTCTTAGCCACAACCAAACACCTTGAGGGAGTGAGTTGTTGGGCCTGTGGGCTCAGGATCATGGTCACAGGGGGTATCAAGCTCAATTGGCATAACTTAGTACACAAAAACATTGTTATGTATTCTACATTGGTGAGTAGTGACTGGGAGCTTAAATGCTTATAGTGGCCATATAAGATGCAACCATTGGTCTCTCTTTGTCCAGAGCAAAGAAGAGTGAAAATATTCAAAAATACATGGAAACAATTAGCCCAAGACTAGTGGACCATGGGGAGCTCTGGTAGCATAGTGCCTAAGGCACTTGACTGCTAATCAGAAGGCTGGCTGTTCAAACCCACTCCTCGGAAGGAAGACAGGGCAATCTGCTTCCGTAGTGATACTGCCTCGGAAACCCAAGGAGAGGTCGCTATGAGTCAGGTCCAACTCAACGGCACATAACAACAACAACAGTAGACCATGGAAACCCCAGCCTACACAACCAGAAGAACTAGATGGTCCCCAGCTACCACAGCCAACCACTCTGAAAATGATCAAAATTGGAGGTATTTAATAGAATGGAGGAAAAATGTGGAAGAAAACTCAAAATCATAAAAAAAAAAAAAAAAAAGAGCAGCCTTACTAGTCAGATAAAGACTGGTAAAACTCCTGAGACTACACTCTTCAGGCTTAAACTCACTCCCCTGGCTTAACCTTCAGCCAAACAATAGACAGGACTACATGGTGAACAGTTACACCGGAGAGGTGCACTCCTTAGAACAATCAACCATGGGAGATCAGAAGGGTAGCATTTGCACAGGGAGAAACACAGAAGGCAGGAATGCATAGGAAAGAAGGAAACAAGGAAAAGGTAACCAGAGGGAGGATGTGGGAAAATATGTATGATTCTTGAATGGAAAACTGATTTGCTCTGTAAACCTTTTTCCAAATCTGGGGATATTTTTGATTAAAAATTTAAGGTTTAACTATTATCTCAGGGCAGTAGATTCAGGGATTTATCCAAGCTCCAAGGCTCCATAAAGTTTAGAGTCCATAAAAATTTGAACACTTATTTTGTGTTTTCCTCTTTTGATCAGGATTCTTCTGTATAATCTTTGGCCAAAATGTTCAGTAATGGTAGCCTAGCACCTGTTTCCTCCTCCCACTCCTGCCTCTCTTTGTTGATGTAGGTTAATAGAAAGAAATTGTTGTAACTTGGATGGTTGTGTGCAAACTTTTAAGACCCTAGGCACCGTGTTGTTAATGATATCCTCATTAACAGTTTGATGAGACTCACCTTCCATTTTGTTGACATCAGTAATTGCAAATTATCTAACTTTTTTTTTTTAATTCTTTATTTTTTACCGTGTATGTTCTCAAATCCCAGGTTAAATATACCATATTGAGTTGGAAAATTGTTACTTGTTTTGTAAAGTGAAAGAAAAGGATTCATTAAGGAAGACATGAGAAAAGAGACCCTGTAAGACATTTCAACTTGGGTAATTTCCCAAGGAGATCAGTTTTAGAAAAGTTGAAGTTGACAATGTAGGAATTACTTCCTAACAGTTATCTATGCCTTCATTTCCTTGGGAAATCTCCATAAATCCCCAGAGATATATGTACCTTGATATAAAGCACACTAAGTACTTTGTAGCATAGTGCCTAAGACACCTGACTGCTAACCAGAAGACTGGTGGTTCAAAACCACTAGCCACTCCTTGGAAGGAAGGTTGGGCAATCTACTTCCATAGTGATACTGCCTCAGAAACCCAAGGAGGGGTCACTATGAGTCGGGTCCAACTTGACGGCACATAACAAAAACAGTATGTTCTCTTCCTATTTCAATCCCTTGGACCCTTCTCTTTTCCCAATGTACCCACTAAACTAAATTTTGTATTTTTCATTCTCCTCTTCTAGAAAGGTTTATAGCATAATTACATATTCCCAAAGCAGTTTGTTCTTGCTTGCTTTTCAATTTTTCAAAACAAAAAGAAGAAATACTTAATGTAGTCTTCTGGATGTTACCTTTTTGCACCCAACATATGCTCCGACAATTCATCCATGTTGTTACATGAAGCTCTATTTTATTTTCATTCCTTCATAATATTTCATAGGGTGAATATAAAGCAATTGGTTCATCTATTCTGCTGTCAAGAGCATTTTTTTTTTTATGTCTAGTCTTTATTATTATAAACAGGGTTGCTATAAACTACAGGTACACATATGCAAAAGTTTCTCTTGGATATAAGTCTAGAAAAGAATTTTCTGTGTCATGAGAATAAGAATATTCATCATTCCCTAGCCTCTCTTCTGCCAAATCAATTTAGAAAGAAGTTGTATCAATTTGTACTCTCACTAGCTACGTACCAGAGTTCCTGACCCTATCAAGTATAGTTTGCAAAATATAAGGAGACATGAAAAAGCTTTGCTTTGCTTTTTATTTTCCTTCTTTTCTTTTCTTCTCTTTCTCCCTCCCATGTTTCCTTCTCCTTCTCATCTTTCTTTTTGGTAATTAGATTTAAATATTGTTAGAGTCTTTCATTTTAATTCTTCTCTTGTGGACATACAGGCTGAACCAATTTGGATACTGTTACAATTTAGGTTAGCTTTTCCTTGTTGGGAGCTCTGGTGGCATAGTGCCTAAGGCATTTGACTGCTAACCAGAAGGCTGGCTGTTCAAAACCACTAGCCACTCCTTAGAAGGAAGACTGTGCAATCTGCTTCCATACAGATACCACCTCAGAAACCCAAGGAGGGGTCGCTGTGGGTTGAATAGACTTGACAGCAGTGAGTGTGATTTGGATGTTTTGGTTTCCTTGTTAGTGAATCTTGCTGAGAATATAGAGAGTGCACTGTTGAAATTTCCATTGATATGCTGAGGAAACAATAATTTTATAGGTGGAGCTAATCCATTCTGTAGGCTTACTCAAATTGGCACCACCATGTGTTTGTTTAAAAAAAAAAAAAAAAAAAAAACCTTTCTAATTGTGCGCCCATAAGTAGTTAGTTGTCCTTGTCTCCCTCTTTTATTCTTTTTTTTTTTTTTTTCAATTTTTATTGTGATTTGGATGAAATATTATGGAGCAGATTCATCTTACATTCAACAATTCCTATACATTTTGTTTTGTGACACTGGTTATATTCCCCACAGTGTAACAGCTCTCCTCCCACTTCCTCCTGTAGTTACCTTTCCCCTGTGAACTTCTTGTCTGTCCATTCCTGTCTCCCTGCCTTTCTCCCTGTGCAAATGCTGCCCTTCTGATCACCCCTGGTTGATTGTTTTAAGGAGTGCATCTTGTGGTATAAATGTTCAGCTCCTACACCTGTCTATTGTTTGAGAGTTAAGCCACGGGAGTGAATTCAACCTCAGACCTGTAGGGTGACTCAGGGCCATAATCTCTCGGTGGTTTCACCAGTCTCTTTCAGACAGATGAGCCTTGTCTTTTTGTGATTTTGAGTTTCATTTCATGTTTTTCTCCCACTTAATCCAGGATCTCCAATTTTGATCCCTTTCCAGCTGTTGGTAGCTGGGCTCCATCTAGTTCTTCTGTTCTCAGGACTGTTCTGTCTTTTGAAGGATGTGCTTTAAGCATATTGAATAAAGGAAGTAACTAAAAAGATAGTTTAAGGAATCATAAAATGTCTTTATAAATAAATAACACATTAAGAGAAAATGTGTTTCTTCAGGTCCTTCTGCACACAATTGGTATCAATGGCAATCAAGCTCCTGTGTTGTGGTCACAAAAATATGATAACAAAGGAAGAAGAATGCCACTTAATGCTTATGCACTTGATTTCTATAAGCATGGTTCCTTGAAAGGATTAGTCCAGGACAACAGGTATGTTTTATCTACCTATCTATCTGTCTGTCTATCTATCTATCTATATCCATAGAATGAATGGCTTTAAAGAATTTTAGTACAAAATTCTTTTTTTTTTTCTTCAATATCATGTATAGGTTAATCATGCTAAATATACTGGATCATTTTCTTCAGACTAATGGCAATAGTGAATAACAAATTCTGTTATTTTTGTTTGTGGTTTACCAGGAAAATCTTGGCCCTTAGGCCAGCCCACTTAACAAAAAGGTATTCTAAATATATAAATGTTTACACATACTCAGAGATATTTCTGTTTTTTCTTATTCTACTTATTCATTATCAGAATTTAAAATTTTTTGAATAACAAATAATGCCGTACTCTCCATTATCTGGGGAGCTCTGGTAGCATAGTGCCTAAGGCACTTGACTGCTAACCAGAAGGCTGGCGGTTCAAACCCACGAGCCACTCCTTGGAAGGAAGTTTGGGCAGTCTGCTTCTGTAGTGACAGCGTCTTAGAAACCCAAGGAGGGGTTGCTATGAGTTGGGTCCAACTCCACAGCAAACAACAACAAGAACAACAACATCCATTATCTTAGAGGAGTGTAGAAATTCTTCAATGTTTATATATCATTAATTTTTAAAATGTTGTTTTGTTTAGGATACATGAAGGTGAAGCTTATGAGTTACTGAAAGATTTTGCACTGACAATTCAAACAATCAGGTGTGTTATATATTTTAAATATTGATTTCAGATTTTCCTAATAATTTAATGATAATTTAAAAAGTGTTGAGCTATTACTATGAGTCAGATAATTGAAGGCGCCATTTAGCCTCCTGGGTGCTATGCATTTCAACTCTCTGGGGCTGTGCAGGACTTCTCCTTAATACCCTGATGCATCATTTCTGTAGAATTAATGCCAAAGTTCATTTGAAATAATGCTCCATCAGAATATTAGTCCCAGTCTTCACATACCAACAGGCAATAATGTTCCTAATCCTCATTGATCCCTAGACACAATCATTGTGTGTCAGATACGTGATATTTCAGAGAGCTCATTAGGGGTCCATTAGGTCTGATTTACATCCACTCACATATTCTTGAATCTCTGACTTTCACCACTGTTTTTTTGTTTTTGTTTTGTTTTTCCATTTCTTACCCAATCCTGATCTCTCATATTGGCTTCTTGTCTTCATCTTTAATAGATCCCAGTGGGAACCCAGGCAATTCTGATCTCCATGTTGATTCCCTCATTTCTCGGTGCAATTTATCACTGAATGTTGCCTAATTAAATGTCCATCTTCCTAAAGCCTCCAGTCCTATTATACTTTTTAACTTCATGGGTTTCTCTTTGTTCTTACCTAACAACATATATATAATAAATATCTATAATTTGTCATGAATCCCTTCTTTATAGGGTTGTTGCTAATGAGGTCATGGTTCTTTATTTTTGTGGTCTGAGCTAAATTGGGGCTTTTGGACTTTTGTTAACAGAGGATCAACTTTTGGATCTTAGAGCAAAAGTGATTTGCTTTACCACCTGGCCATTTCTAGTTAGAGTATTTCTTTGTTTTAATAAATAATATTTTATAGGTTCCCATTGGACAGTTTCTGCACAAATTGTTCCCTGACATTAGTTACATTTTTCACAATGTGTCAACATTCTCTTTAATTGTGTTCTTTTTAGTTCCTTTCTAATAGTCTCGTTTCCCTGCTCCCTTATCTTCTCATCTTTACTTTTGAATAATTGTTAAGCTTTTGGTCTCATACTGATGGTTTTTAAGTAGAGCACTGATCTTACGAGCAATGTCCTTTATTCATGTGCCCCACTGCTATTTTGCTTAAAGGTGATCTCAGAGGATAGGCTCAGTTCTAGGTTTAAAGAGTGTCTCAGGGTAGTAGTAGTCTCTTGAGATTATTCCTGTTTGTCTGGCTTTTTTTTTTTTTTTCTCAATTTGAGTTCTGCACCACATTTTTCATTCCAAGACCATCTATTTTTACCATCAGAACAGTCAGTGGTAGCTGGGCAACATCTAGAATTTCTGGTCTCAGGATATATGAGGTTATGGCTCATGTAGGTTCGTTTCTTTTCTGAGCCTTTAATTACCTTCTGCTGCTGGTGAGTAGAGACCATTAGTTGTCACTTAGGTGGCCATTCATAAGCTTTTGAAACTCTAGACACTGCTCACCTAACTAGGATGCTGATCATGAATTTTGTGAATTATGTTATGCCAATTGACTGAATTGTCCCATGAGACTATAGTGCTAAACTTTCAAACCCAGGATTGTGTCTCCAATGAACATAGGTGCCAACACTAACATATTTAGATTTACATGTACCTATCGATACTTCGGGAGCTCTGGTAGCATAGTGGCTAAAGCACTTGACTGCTAACCAGAAGGCTGGCGGTTCAAACCCACCAGCCACTCCTCGGAAGGAAGGTTGGGCAATCCTACTTCCGTAGTGATACTGCCTCGGAAACCCAAGGAGGGGTCGCTATGAGTCGGGGCCGACTCGACGGCACATAACAACAACAACAACAACAACATCGATACTTCAGAAGGATCTCTACTGGCACAATGGTTGAAGCATCTGGCTGCTAACCAAAAGGTCAATGTTTTGAACCCATTAGCCACTCTATGAGAAAAAGTTGAGGCAGTCTGCTTCCATAAAGATTTACAACTGTGGAAACCCTTTGGGGGCAGTTCTACATTGTCCTATAGGGTCACTATGAGTCAGAATCAATTCAATGGGAGTGGAGTTTTTTAGTATAGATATTTTTCCCTGTACCCATCCATATGTGCTCATATACTTTAGATTGGTTATGCTGTGCTCACTGCATCCACATTCTGTGCAACTTTTCCCATCACCAAAAATAACAAGTGTCTATGATACAATGTGTATTTTCCCCTCCACCCCCTCTCCTCCCTGATAACCATCAATGAACAGTATCCTCCCTATATTTATCAATTCTTATCTTTTTATAAAAGTGGAATCACATAGTATTTGTCTTTATATGCTTGACTTATTTCATTTAACATTATGTTCTCCAGGCTCATCCATGTTACATGTTTCATCATCATTGTTCTTTATGATTGTGTAATATTCCAGTGTATGCATGTAACAATGTTTGCTTATCCATTCATCCATTGACAAACACTTCAGTTTTTTCCATTAAAAGGATCACTGAACATAGGTGTGCATATGTCTGTCTGTATCATTATTTTTAGATCTCTACACTGTGTACAGGAGCTCTGGTGGTGTAGTCACCACCAAAGCCTAAGGCATTTGACTGCTAACCAGAAGGCTAGAGGTTCAAACCGACCAGACCCTCCTCAGAAAGAAGGTTGGGCAATCTACTTCCATAGTGATACCCCCTCAGAAACCCAAGAAGGGGTCGTTATGAGTTGGGTCTGACACAATGGCAGTGGGACACTGTATGCTCACCACTTCTCTGTCAGTTTATCTTACTGTTTTGGCTTATGTGTTGCTGAGATGCTGGAAGCTATTCCACTGGTATTACAAATACCAGCGGAGTCATCTATGGTGTACAAGTTTCAGTGGTGCTTTCAGACTAAGACACACTGGGAAGGAGGACCTGGTGATCTACTTCTGGAAAAATTGTCCAGTGAAAAACTTATGAATAGCAGTGGAACATTTCTGATAGTGCCAAAAGATAAGCCTCTCAAGCTGGAAGGCACTGAAAGTACAACTGGGAATGAGCTGCCTCCTCAAAGTAGTGTCAACCTTAATGAAGTAGATAGCATAAAGCTTTTGGGACCTTTATTTGCTGCTGTGGCACAACTCAAAATAAGAAGAAATAGCTGCAAACATCCATTAATAATCATAATGCAGAATGTAAAAGGTATGAATCTAGGAAAATTGGAAATCATCATAAATGAAATGAGATTCCAGCCCCAAGAGGGCAGAGTTGACAAATATACTGTCCAGACCCTCTATAATAAAACACTTGAAAAAACAAGGAAAACAGCTATGGTGACAATCCTAGATGCCAGAGTTTTGAAGGAAAGGATAAAGAAGTAGATAAAATACCTAAGAGAGGAAGAGATTGAACAAAAACAGTGACTGAGGAGTGGTAAACTGCTAACTGGTGCAGTGCAGCCATTTTGAATTATTGCAAGTAGCATTCTGATTAGAGCAAGAACCAGAAAACTAGCTCCACTTGCCCAGAACAGCACCAGAATGCACATCAGTGGTCAGGCAACCAGAGAGGTGTATCCTCCCTGCTTACCTTGCAGAACCTCCTAGTTACCAGAAATATGGCTCTTCCCACCTGTCATCCACTCCCCCAGTGTTGGGCCACTTTTCTTTCATTTTTAAAAAATATTTCTGCTTAGTTCTTCCATCCTTCCATCTTCCCTGAAAGCAAGAGCACCTTCCCTGCTGTCTACAAGGTTATTTGGCTCCTATCCCCACTGCTCCCTGATGAGACGTGCCCACTCTGGCACAGACTTATTTGGTGGTTGGCACTTTTCCAGTGATTTTTTTTTTTTTTCTTTCTTCACTTTTTCTTCTTTTATCCTTCTCCCTATTTCTTCCCTTGCCTCCTCTTTGTTTTCCTTTTCTTTCTTCCTTGTCACCTTTAAAAAAAAAAAAAAATCTTCATTTTTTCTTGTTGATCCTGCCCCTATATCTGGTCAGTAGTTAGAGGCACCTGCCCCCACCCTTTCATGGGTGATAGTATGAGCTCTCCCAGAGTGTGCTCTGCATTCTTGCTGCAAGGGTACTTGGAAGTTAATGCTTACACCAGTGTTTTCTTTTCATTTTTTTTTCCCTCTCTCTCTCCTCTTTTTTCTTTTTCTTTCTTCCCTTATCTCAGTTCTTCCATCCTCCCCCTTGCTTT
>NW_006921951.1:1941753-1943532 GCF_000298275.1 Orycteropus afer afer
GGGGTTTAGTCCAAATCTGCATCCTTTCCTTCAAGGCTCAGGGGTCCAAGATTATCTTCTGTGTCTGTGTTAATTGGTTTCCCTTTTCTTTGTTGAAGAAGGTCTGTGCAATCCTTCTGCCTAGTCCGCCATCTTGCCCCGCCTCCCTCCCCCTTGCTTTTCTTTTTCTTTTTCTCCCAATTCACCACACCATTATTATTTTTTTTTTCCTTCTTTTTTTGATCTGGCTGAGTGAGTACCTTGTCCCTACCACCTCCATGTTCAGTAATGCTGCCATGGACCTTTCATATTAAAATAAGTGGTGTGTGCTTGTTTTTGGTGAGTACCACATTTCCACCACACCAGTGTTTGGTGGCTATCACTTGCCCCTTGTTTTTGGTGCTTGTTATTTGTTTTTGTACTTTTTCTCTTTTTTCCTTTCATTTTTCCCCTTTTTCTTTCTTCTTAGGTCTTCCCTCTTCCCATACCTGCCCTTTTATTTTTAATATTTATTGTGATTTAGGTGAAAGTTTGCAGAGCAAATTCATTTTTCATACAGCAGCTCACATACACTTTGTCTCATGACATTGACTGCAGTTTCCCACAGTGCAACAGCATCCCTCCCACTTCCTCCCCATAGTTACTTCTTCCCTGTGTCCTTCCTTCCCATGCATTCCTGCCCCCCAAGCTGCCTCCCTGTGCATACACAGCCTTTCAGTTCTCCATGGTTGATCTCTCCAAGGAGTGTATCTACCTAATGTACATGTTCAGCCTGTCTTTTGTTTGGCTGGAGGCCACAAGAGTGGGTTCAATTCCAGACCTGAAGGGAAGCAAGGGTCTCAGGAGTTCCACCAGGCTCTATCAGACCAGCAAACCTGGTGCCCCCCCCCCCGCCTTTTTTTTTAATGATTTTAAGTTTTGTTCCACATTGTTCTCCCATTCCACTCAAGATCTCCTACATAGATCCTCCTCTGAGTGGCTGACAGTTGTAGCTGGGCACCATCTACTTCTTTTGCTTTCATAGTCATATAGGCTGAGGATTGCATAGTGTACCAGTCACTTGTACTAATTGTTTCCATGCATCTTTGATTTTCTTCATTCTTCTTTGCTCTGGATGAGGAGAGACCCATTGTTGCATCTAGACAGCCACTTGCAAGCTTTTAAGATCCCAGTTGTTTGTTACTCACCAAAATAAGATGTGGAATACATTGTTGTTGTTGCTGTTGTTGTTTGCCGTCGAGTCGGCCCCGACTCATACCGACCCCTCCTTGGGTTTCCGAGGCAGTGTCACTACGGAAGTAGGATTTCCCAACCTTCCTTCCGAGGAGTGGCTGGTGGATTTGAACCGCCAGCCTTCTGGTGAGCAGTCAAGTGCCTTAGGCACTATAGGGCCCCTAAATTTGTCCCTAGTTTTTCCCTGAGGAACTTTATAATTTTAGTTTTCACATTTAAGATCCATCTGGAGTTAGTTTTTGTGTATGGTATGAGGTATAGATCTTGTTTCATTTTTCTGCAAATGAATATCAAGTTTTTCCAGCACCGTTTGTTAAACAGACAATCTCCTCCACATTTAATGGATTTCAGCTGTTTGTCAAAGATTAGCTGACCATAAGTGGATGGATCTATTTCTGGGTTCTCAATTCTATTCCATTGGTCTATCTGTCTGTCTTTGTACCAATTCCAGGCAGTTTTGACTATTGTGGCTTTATAGTAGGTTTCCATCAGCCTTTTTTTTTTTTTTTTCCCCTTCCTTTCTCTTTCATCTCTCTTCCCACATTCTCCCCCCCACCCCTTATTTTT
>NW_006921951.1:1943651-1952042 GCF_000298275.1 Orycteropus afer afer
CATTGGAAGCCAGTGACCCTACCCATCCATACCTGTGCACACCTGTTGCTCCATCACCTTGGCAAGTACCATCACCCACTCCACTACTAGACCAATAATAGACAGCACCAACACCTGCCCAACCTGTCCTCAGCTGCTCTCCATGATCAGTGATGAAAGACTTGCACCCACACTCCCACCAGATCTGCCCAGAGATAGGTGGAGAGTACTCCAGTGCTGCCAAACTAGCAACCAGAGTAACTTGACCACCATGTTGTATGGATATATTAAAATACAAGAAAATAACAATCAGGCAAAACAAACCAACATGTAATCAACAAATTAATACAATAACACTGCAATGTCTTGGAGACAACAGAAAGCTTCACATCACACAAAACACAGGATAAGATGCCTCAAACAAGTGAGCAAAGTTCAGGACCAGAATATCTTCCAGTGGAAGAAGTGCTAGTGGAATTACCTGATAAAGAATGCAAAAGAATTATATTTAGGTACCTTCAATGGATTGGGAGAAAGTTGGGGAAAACCACAGACAAAATCAAGGAAAACACAGGCAAAACCCTACAAGAAATAAAAAAGTGAAGAACAACAACAAATTGACAAAATAAGTGGAAAATTAGAAACCATACAAAAGCAGCAAATATAAAACTAAAATATTAATACTAACATTTCAGAAATGATAAATGCATTGGAAGGACAAAGAAGTTGAATTGAATCAACAGAACGCAGAATTAGCAAGATTGACAACAACTATCTCAACACCAATCTGTTAGAGGAACGATCACAAAAAATAATTAAACAAAATGAAGAAAGCTTAAGATTCATTTGAGACACCATAAATAGGAAAAATTTATGTGTAATTGGAATTCCAGCACAAGAAGAGACCAAAAAAACACACCAAAAAAATTGTCAAATATTTGTTGGAAGAAAATTTCCTGATATCATGAAAGGCAAGGAAATACACATTTAAGTTCAACAAGCCCCAAAAAGAAGAGACCACAAAAGAAAATCACCAAGACATACTATAATGAAATTTTCCAAAACCAAAGACAGAGATAGAATCTTGAAAGCAGATCAGAAAAAACTAAAAGTCACCTGCAAAGGAGAGCCAATAAGGGTAAGTTCTGATATCTCAAAAGAAACCATGTAGGTATGAAGCCAATGGGATGTCTTATATAAAATGTTGAAAGAAAAAAATTACCAACCAAAAGTTACATATCTAGCAAAATTGTCTTTCAAATATGGTGGTGAAATTAGGACATTCTCAAATAAACAGAAATTAAGAGAATTGGCAAGATCCAGACCAATCGTATAAGAAATGCTAAAGGGATTCCTCCAAAGAACCACCAATAACAGGCAACAACTGGAGATTGAGACATATGGCAAAATAACCTGGAAATCAACTGAGAAATAGAAGCATATAAATAAATAAATAAATAAATAAATAGACATATGAGACAAAAAATAGAGAACCAGAGATGCTAATTTGCAAATGATGGTAACTACAAAGCAAAAGGAGGGAATAAATGATGTAGTTTACAGAAATTCCAAATGGAGAGGAAGTCAAGACAATGTCAAGATAGAATGGACTGCTTTAAACTTTGGAAGATAAGTTCCAGTATAACTTCAAAGAATATTACAAAACCTTCACACCAAGATAAAAAAGAAGAAAATCATTAAGTCTCAGAAAACAATAAAACAATAGCAATGAAGGAAATGATAAGAAAATCCATAAACACGATGAACTCAGCACAGAAAAAAATACAGAACAAAGAAGCCATCATCATGAAACAAACACACCAAAATGGCAGCAGTAAATTCAGACAAATCAGTAATTACATTGAACATAAATGGATTAAATACACCAATCCAGAGGCAGATAATGGATAAGAGAACATCAATATACTGTTTACAGGGGACACACCTTAAACACAAAACTAAAAATCAAAGGATGCAAAAACATATATGAAACAAATGGCAACCAAAAAAGTACAAGAGTGGCAATATTAATTTTTTATAAAATACACTTTTAGGCAAAAATCAGCAAAAGAAAAAGGGATGACATCATATAATGATTAAAGGATCAATCAGACAAGAGGACATAACCATAATAAATATTTACACACCCAGTTAAAGACCCCTAAAATGCATAAATCAAACAGTAACAGAATTGAAAGGAGAAATAGACAACTTCACAATAATAGTAGGAGACTTTAATACACCACTTTCAATGAAAGACAGAACAACTAGGAAGAAACTTAGCAAAGATACAGAAGAGCTAAACAGCACAGTCAACCACTAGATCTCTTAGATGTGTACAGAACACTCCACCCAACCACAGCACAATATACATTCTATTCAAATACACATGGGACATTCTCCAGACTAGACCACATGTTAGGCCACAAAGTAAGGGTCAATAAATTTAAAAATATCAAAATACTGCAAAACATTTTCTTAGATCATAATGCTATAAATTAGAAATCAACAAAATAATAAGGAAAAAATACCAAATACATGGAAACTGAATAACAACCTGCTTAAAAACACCTAGGTAATAGAATAAATTGAAAATAATGTTAAAAAAAAAAAAAAGTTCCTTGAATCAAACGCAATGAAACAGAATGAAAACACAACATATCAAAGTCTTTGGGACACAGCAAAGGAAGTGCTCAGAGAACAATTTATAGCCATAGACATACACATCAAAAAAGAATCAAAATCAACACCTATAACACAACATCTCCAAATATTAGAAAAAGAAAAACAAACAAAAAGCCTACAGTCACCAAAAGAAAGGAAATAATATTTGAGCAAAAATAAATGAAACAAAAACAGTAGAAAGAACCAACAAGAGTAAAAGTTGGTTCTTGGAAAGGATTAATAAAATTGGAAAACTACTGGCAAATTTAACAAAGGGAAAGAAAGAAGATGCAAATAACATGAATAAGAAGAGAAATAGCTGATATCAGAATAGAACCTACTGAAATAAAAGGGATAATAACAGGATGCTATAAAGAAGTGTACTCGAACACATTTGAAAAACTAAAAGAAATGGACAAAATTTTAGAAACACACTACCTATCCAAACTAACACCATCTGAGGTAGAAAATTTGAATAGACCAATCACAAAAGAAGAAAATGAACAAATCATAACAGCAACAAAAAAAAAAAAAAATCCCAACGACAAAAATCCTGGCCCAGATGCCATCACTGGCGAATTCTTCCAGACACTCAGAGAAGAGCTGATACCAATTCTACTCAAACTATTTGAGAACATAGAAAAGGACGGAATACCACTGAACTCATTCTATGAAATAAGCATAACCATAATATCAGAACCAGGGAAAGACACCACTAAAAAAGAAAATTACAGGACATTATCCATCATGAAGGAGCTCTGGTAGCATAGTGCCTAAGGCACTTGGCTGCTAACCAGAAGACTGGCGGTTCAAACCCACTAGCCACTCCTCGGAAGGAAGGTTGGGCAATCTACTTCCGTAGTGATACCACCTCGGAAACCCAAGGAGGGGTCGCTATGAGTCAGGTCTGACTCGACAGCACATAACAACCATCCATCATGAACATCAACACAAAATTTCTCAACAAAATCCTACGCAATAGACTCAAACCACATATACTACATCATGACCAAGTGGGATCCCTATGAGGTATGCAAGGAGGGTTCACCATTAGAAAACCAATCATAGTAATCCACTATGCAAATAAAGGAAAAGAACCACATGATCATATACATTAGTGCAGAAAAATCACTTGACAAAATCCAAACAATTATTGATAAAAAAAAAATGATCAGCAAAATAGGAATAGAAGGAAATCCTTCAACATAATTAAGGGCATATACATAAAACCAACAGCCAATATTACTCTCAATGGAGAGAGACTGAAAGCATTCCCTTTGCAGACAGGAACCAGACAAGGATGCATTTTATCACCACTTCTGTTCAGTTTTGTATTGGAAGTCCTAGCCAGAGCAAAACAACAAGAATAGGAATTAAAGGGATCCAAATTGACAATGTTGTTGCTGTTGTTATGTGCCGTCGAGTCGGCCCCGACTCATAGCGACCCCTCCTTGGGTTTCCGAGGCAGTATCACTACGGAAGTAGGATTGCCCAGCCTTCCTTCCGGGGAGTGGCTGGTGGGTTTGAACCACCAGCCTTCTGGTTAGCAGTCAAGTGCTTTAGGCACTACGCTACCAGAGCTCCCCATTAACCATTGTTGTTGTGTGCCATTGAGTAGGCCCCGACTCATAGCGACCCCTCCTTGGGTTGCCCCATCCTCCTTCCGAGGAGTGGCTGGTGGGTTTGAACTGCCAGCCTTCTGGTTAGCAGTCAAGTGCCTTAGGCACTCTGCTACCAGAGCTTCCTCATTAATCATTAGAGAGATGCAAATCAAAACAACAATATCAGCTCACCCCAGTACTAACAGCAAAGTTCAAAAAAAAAGAAAACAACAAATATTGGCAAGTGCGTGGAGAGACTGGAAACCTCAAACGCTACTGGCGGGACTTTAAAATGGTGCAACCACTGTGAAAAATGATATGGTACTTCCCAAAAAAGCTGGAAATAGAACAACAACAACAACATATGGTCCAGCAATCCCACTATTAGTTATATATCTGTGATAGTTAAGTTTGTGTGTCAACTTGGCTGGGCCTTGTTGAATGGCTGGACAGCTGGATGTAGTATTCCCCATAATAAGAATAGTAATCAACTCTATGGTGGAATCTACTATGAGCAGCTGTATAGCTACCTTAGGAATGTGGTCTGCTTCCTGTATATAAGGAGAAGGCTTGGGGAATGTCTCTAGCTGATGGTATGCTTGAACCCTGCTCGTAGCTGTGTTGTTGTTCATCAGCCTGCCACCATGCTCTGCCGACCTTGCGACTTTCAATGGACTTGAATTAATTACCTGTCATGTTGTTTGGTAACATCGGCACTGTGCCTTTCTACATGTCAACCTTGGGCTTGGCAGCCTCAGAAGCCAGTAGCTGTCTGAGTGAAAAGCCCCTAGCTTCAGTGGGCCAGGAGCAGGAGGCTGAGCTGAAGCCCAAGGTTGAGGGGCCTTCATCCAGTCGCTAGAGCCTGGCACTTTGATCTCAGACTTAAAGCCTCCAAAGGGTAAGAGAAAAAAACTGCTGTTTCCTCAAGCCATCCCATTTGTGGTATATTCCTGTCAGAGTGGCCCTAGGTAACCAGAACGATATCCTAGAGAAATAAGATCTGTGACACTAACCGATATATCCACACCTATTTTCATTGCAATGTTACTCATAATAGCAAAGAGATGGAAACAGTTTAAGTGCCCATCAGCAGATGAATGGGTAAACAAATTATGGTGAATACACAGAATGGAATGCTACTCAATGCTAAAGAATAACAGTGAATCTGCCAAATACCTCATAACATGGATGGACCTAAAGAACGTTATGCTGAGTGAAATTAGTCAATCACAAAAGGACAATTATTGTATGAGACCACTATTGTAAAAAGAAAAGGTTTACACAGAAAGAATTGTTCTTTGAAGGTTACCATGAGTGGGAGGGGAAGGAAGTGAAAATCACCACCTATATTAGACCTATATTAACTTGGGTGAAAGGAAAGACAATATACAATAAGGGGGAGGTCAGCACAAAATGATCAAGTCAGTGGAAGACTTAGGGAGGAGTACAAGAGTTAAAGGCAACAAAGGTGAACACTATTACATACACAGTCACTCAATAATGGTAAGAACAGTCATTTACGACTTAATACATATATAGCACTCAATGTGAACAGGAGTGGGAAGGTAAGTGGGACCACACACATGAATATATGTAGGTTTGACAGAGGCTATTTTGACTTACATATTTATATATGTTACAAATATATTCATGAATGTAGTAGAACATACAAGGAACAAAGTTATGAAAATGTATTAATGATAACCAAACACCTTGAGGGAATGAGTCTCTGGGTATGGAGGCTCAGGACCATAGTCTCAGAGGACACTAAGGTCAGTTAGCATAACATAGTCCACAAAGACAATGTTCCATAGTCTACTTTGGTGAGCAGCAACTGGGGTTTTAAAGCTTGTGACCAGCTGTCTAAGGTGCAACTATTGGACTCTGCTCCTTCGAAGCAAAGAAGATTGAAGAAAATCAAAGATGCAGGAAATAATTTGTCCAAAGGACTAATGGAGCATGTGAACCCCAGATACCATGACCCTGAGACCAGGAGAACTAGATGGTCTCCAGCTACTCATGCTGACTGCTCTGAAAATGATCACAATAAGAGGTCCCAGATAGAGTGAGAGTAAATGTGGAACAAAACCCAAAATCATTAAAAAAAAAAAAAGGCCAGCCTTACTGGTCTGATGAATAGTGGTGGAAGCCTTGAGACTGTGGCCCAAAGACAGCCTTCAAGCTAGGAACTGAACTTAACCCCTGTGACTCAACTATAAGCCAAATGATAGGCCTATAAAGTAAGCATTAATATCAGGATGATATGCACTAATTAGAAGAATAAAGCATATAAGATCAAGAGGACAGCATTTGCCCAGGAATAGAGGTAGCAAGACTAGATAGGAGTGGGATGGAAAGATGTGGGTACATCTTTAAGGGAAGGTGTGGGCACAGGGAGGAAGTGGGAAGAATGCTGTTACAGTGTAGGGATTGCAATAAATGTCACAAAACATAATGTGTATGGATTGTTGAATGGTAAACCAATTTGCTCTGTAAACTTTCAGCCAACTCACTATGGGAGTAGATTGCCCAACCTTTCTTCCAAGGAGTAGCTGGTGGGTTTGAACCTCCAGCCTTCTGGTTAGCAGTCAAGTGCCTTAGACACTATGCTAACAGAGCTTCCTTTTAATTTTTAGGAGGTCCTATTTATTCATTTTATCTTCTTCTATTTGTACAAAAGAAAAAAAAAATCCCTGTCATCAAGTCAAGTCCAACTCATAGTGACCCTTCCTTGGATTTCTGAGGTGGTATCACTATGGAAGTAGATTGCCCAATCTTCCTTTTGAGGAGTGGCTAGTGGTTTTGAACTACCAGCCTTCTGGTTAGCAGTCCAATGCCTTAGGCACTACACCACCAGAGCTCCTGGTTTAAGTCTAGCAGTGAACAAATACCAAGCTGTTTTCATTAGAGTAGCTTTAAAGTATATTTCATTATCAGGGAGTATGTGGCCTCTTGCTTTTTTCTTTTCCTTCAATATGGCTTTGGCTATTTAGGTTTCTTTCCTTCCCATATGAAGTTGTTCATTAATTTTTCTATGTCAGTGAAGAATGTTATTGGTATTTTATTGAGATTGAATTGTATCTGTAGATCACTTTAGAAAGAATTGATATTTTCATTATATTATGTTTTCTAATCCATGAACACAAGACGTCTTTCTATTTTTGTAGGTCTATTTCAGTCTTTTCTTACAGTGTTTTATAATCTTCATTGTATAAGTCTTTTAAGTCCCTGCTTAAGTTAATTCCTAGTTATTTTACCAATATGGAGACTATTGTAAATGGCAATGTTTTCTTGATTTATTTCCTGGTGTACAGACAGGCCCTGGCTATGAATGAGATCTGTTCCTAACTGGGTCTTTAAGAATTTATAAGTAAGTCAGACCAGGTGCTCACAGTTCTTACTTAGTCTTAATATAGGGCAAGAAAAGGCTGAAGCCTTTTCAGTGACTTAAAACCTGCATGTGTAGCAAGTGAAGATGACTGTGATGAAGAATTTGTTGACAGGAGAGGTTGGTTTAAAAGTTTCAAAGCAAGGGCAAATTTATGTAACATTAAAGGCAAGTAGGAGTTGTCTATAAATAGGATGTTCAAAACTCTGTTACTACCTATACTCTTTGACAATGTAGAGGAATCTAACTGACTTCTGTATGTTGATGTTGAACCTTGCATCGTTGCTGTGTTCTCTTAGGAATTCCAGCAGTTTTCTGGTGGAAACTTCAGGGACCTTTAGGTATAAGTTCATGTCATCTGCAAATAGATAGTTTTACTTCTTCCTTTCCTATTGAATACCTTTTATTTCTCTTTCTTGTCTTGCAGTACAGTGTTGAGTAAGAATGGTAATAATGGGTATCCTTGTCTCACTCCCACTCTCAAAGGGAAGACTCTCAGACTTTCTTCATAGAGCATTCTGTTGGCATTTGCTTTTGCGTATATGCTCTTAAATATGTTGAAAAGTTTCCCTTCTATCCTTATTTTCCTAAAAGTTTTTTTTGTTTGTTTAATCATGAAAGAGTGTTGAATTTTACAGATTGTCTTTTCTGCATCAATTGGTATAATCGTATGGTTCTTTTCCTTTCTTTAACTTAAGTGGTGGATTACATTAATTAATTTTCTATTGTTTAACTACCCTTATAATCCTGGTAGAGATT
>NW_006921951.1:1959482-1991509 GCF_000298275.1 Orycteropus afer afer
CTGCTAGTTGGGGTTTAGTCCAAATCTGCATCCTTTCCTTCAAGGCTCAGGGGTCCAAGATTATCTTCTGTGTCTGTATTTATTGGTTTCCCTTTTCTTTGTTGAAGAGGGTCTGTGCAATCCTTCTGCCTAGTCCGCCATCTTGCCCCGCCTCCAAGGTGTACAAATTTTTGAAATGTTCCTGAAGTCTGTTGGCTAAAATGTTCTTGAAATTTTTTGTATATTCTTAAGAGATATTGGTCTGCGAATTTCTTTTTTGTGATTTCTTTGCCTGGATAAGCAGGAGCTATGGTGCTACAGTGGTTAAGCACTCAGATGCTAACCAAAAGGTAAATGATTTGAAGTCTCCAGCTGCTCTAAAGGACAAGACAAGGCAGTCTGCTTCCGTAAAGAGTTACAGCTCTGGAAACCCTACAGGGCAGCTCTCCTCTGTCCTTTTGGGTCACTATGAGTCAGCATTGACTGAATGGCAGTGAGTGTGGGTTTGTTTGTTTTTTGTTTGTTTGTTTGTTTTGGTCCTTCTTTATCTCTTATAATAGATTTTAATTTATTTTATCTGGTATCAGTATGGCCATCCCTGTTCTTTTTTGTTTACTGGTTGCATGGAATATTTTTCTCCATCCTTTCATTTTCAGTCTACTTATATCCTTTTGTCTAAAATGTGATTCTTATACACAACAAAAGGATAGACTTTGATTATTTAATCCATTCTGCCACTCTCTGACTTTTGCATGAGGTATTTAAACCATTTATACTTACTGTTGAAAGTAAACTGTCTACCTCACTCATTTTGCTGTTTGTTTTTTGAGTGTTTCATACTTTCTTAGTTACTTTTTTTATTCTAATTTTCTGTTTTTGTTTGTATTTGGCTGCTTCCTTGTGATGAGCTTTTTCTGCTTTCTTCTTTATTTTCTTGTGACTATTTTTCCCTAAGTGATTTCTTAGTGGTTACCATGTATATTACATTACACAGCTTACAACTGCAATAACACTTAACATATGGGTTACAGTTAACACACACCTTAACATAATAAATCTATTCCTGATACACTCTTCCCTCCTCCATTTCTGTTGGTGTTTATCCATTAATATCAATTTGCAACCTACATTTGTTAAGTTTACTTTATACCTATCTCTTACAAACTTGATATTTTATTGTTCACAGGATTTAATTATTAAGTTTCTTCTCTGATAATACCGTGGACTTGTTCCTTATGATTGCCTGTGTTGTTGCAGTTTTTGGAGATCTCTCTCTTTCACTCTTATTTTTTTCATTTATTCATATTCCCCTTTCCTTGTCTGTGTGTGTGTTTGTGCACGCACGCACGCACGTGCGCGTGTGATTATTTATTTAATTCTCTTGCCATTCCATTTGGAGTACTCCCTTGAGAAATACTTGCAAAGGTAGTATGGTAGTGGCAAATTTCCAGAACTTCCATTTGTTTGGGAATGTCTTGATTTTTTCCTTGTTTTTGAGTGACAACTTGGCTGGGTAATGAATTCTTCATTGGCAATTGTTTCTGTTCAGTATTTTGTAAGTCTCCCTATTATATTCTGATTTCTTGAGTTTCTGCAAAAAAATCTGCATTAATTCTTATGAAAGACTGTTGGTATGTTATATTGTGTTTTTTGCTTGTTGCTTTCAGAATTCTCTCCTTGTCATTGGTTTTCAAGAATTGTATTAGGATATGGCACAGAGTAGGTCTCTTAGTGTTTTTTCTAATTGGGGTTGTTGTAGCTTGTATTTGCATACTTGGTTCTCTGTTCATTTCTGAGAAATTCTTTCTGATCAACTCTTGTAAAATTGTTTCTGTATCTTTATTATTGTCATGATTCTCTGGGATTCCAATAATTCTAATATTAGATTTCTTAATTGAATCTCATATTTCCATTTCTATTTGTTTACTTCTCTTTATTCTTTTCTCTTGTTTATCTTGAGGCTTCATAAAAACTAAACCTGGTGCTGTTGAGTCAATTCTAACTCATAGAGATGCTATAGGACAGAGTAGAACTGCCCCAAAAAGGTTTCCAATGTTATAATATTTATTTATACAAGCACACTACCACATCTTTGACCTATGGAACAGTTGATGGATTTTCAGTTAGCAGACAAGAGCTTTAACCATTGCACCACAAGGGACTTGATAATTTCAGTTATTTTGTCTTCCACTTCACTTATTCTATCTTTTGTCTGTTCAGCTCTATTGTTGAGTATTTGTCTTGCTTTTTCTAATTCAGTTGCTTTATTCTTCAGTTCCAGTAGTTCTACTGGTGGAGTAAATGGGAGCATGCACTCATTTTGTCATTTTGCTCCACCTCTGTACTTACAGTATTTGTTGAGTGGTTCATTGTTACAGTTATCAGGACACCCCAAGAAACTCCAAAAACATTGGCATGGTCTCAAAAACTAGGCCTGGGAAAGTCATTAATTGATTTATTCACTTAGTCAACAAGTATTGGAGTATTATTGGTTTGAGACATACTTCTAGATATTTGAGATATAAAATAATGATATCTATCCCTATTTCAAAGTATGTTGATTAAAACTGCCTTGTAGTAATACAAATATAGTAAGTTCTCTGAGAGAATGAATGAGAGGTGAATAACTCTATCCTAGATTCAGAAAAGGGTTCTTGACTAAAGTAGGTTTTCAACTAGGCCTTAAATTGTGAATGAGAATTTATTAAGTATCATAAAAGGACATGGGAGAAGATTCTAGACAGAGATAATAGTGTTTCCAACTTACAAAAATGAGAAAGGGTCTGATTTGTCAAGGATAGGCTTGAAACTCACTATGGTGACATGCACGGTATGCATGTTGTAAAAGGAGTAGGGGAAGATGATGAATTGCAGTAAAGGGAATTTGTATTTATATGTGAAGGGTCTTAATTGTTACATTATGGAACTTGGGCATAATATTTTGAACAGTGTGTTAGACATTTGGTAAGCATGAGTGTGACATAGCTCTACGGTTTAGATATGTGACAAAAGTCTTTATGGTTTATTCAAAGGATAGAAAGACTGAAGAGCTAAGAAACAAGGCTATATATAACAGTCCTGGTGAGAGTGAGTGAGATTCTGAATTAAAGAAACAGAATTAAGGATGGAAAAGAGGGATTAGAGAAATAGTTATGAGGTATAATTCACAGAAATAATCAATAAATTTCATGCTGTTTGTGACGATGACCAAAATTTTTATTTTAGTTAATGATACATAGGAAACATAGGGTGAGGGTAAGATTTGGAACTGAGAACACAAAATAGTAAGTTGGAATTTATATAGTCTTTCATATGATGTTTGTGGGGTATTCTTCAGAAGGAAATGTACAGGTTTGTACCTAAAGAAAAAATTCAGTTGTGGCTACAGAGCTGCTCATTCTTTGTAGTAGGCCAGTGAAGACACTAGAGAAAATACAGGATCTCTAGTGGAAACAAGGGAGCTCTGGCAGCGTAGTGCCTAAGGCACTTGACTGCTAACCAGAAGGCTGGCGGTTCAAACCCACCAGCCACTCCTCGGAAGGAAGATGGGTCAATCTACTTCCATAGCAATACTGCCTTGGAAACCCAAGGAGGGGTCACTATGAGTCGTGTCTGACTTGACAGCACAAAACAACAACAACAACATCAGTGGAAACAAGGAAGTTACAGATAATAAAAGAAAGACTGACAAAATGTCAATTTCTGCTTGTTTTCAGCTTAACCAGCAGTACTGGATTTCTTCTCTTTTCTTGTCACACGTGTATTAGTTTCTTATTGATGCCATAACAAATTACCACAAAATAATAGCTTAATATAACACAGATTTATTTTCTTACTGTCTTAGATTTCAGAAATCTGAAATGGGTCTTTCTGTGCTAAAATCAAGGTGTCAGAGTTATATTCCTTCTGGAGGCTCTGTTCAGGGGGCAATCTGTTTTCCTGTCCGTTCCAGCTTCTAAAGTCCACCTGCATTCCTTGATTTGTGGTCCTCTTTCATCTTCAAAGCCAGCAATGGCGAGTCAAGTCTTTCTCACATCACATCACTCTGAAATTGACTCTCTTCTTCATCCCTCTTTTTATAAGAGCCATTGTGATTACATTGGGCCAACCCAGATAATCCAGGACAATCTCCCCATCTCAAGGTCAGTTTATTAGCAACTTTAATTCCATCTGCAACTGCAATTCCCCTAACATGTTCACAGATTCTAGGGATTAGGAAATAGATTGAGAGAGACCATCATTCTGTCTGCCATCTCTGTTTTATTCTATTGTTCTCACACATCAAAGTAAAGGAAGAAATATTTTTCTTTAAATAGAAATAGCTTCAGTATTTCCTACCCACAGTAGAAGAAAACAAAAAACAAACAAACAAACAAAAATGATGGCTCTGTAAGCAGTATGTGTAGAACAAAGGGAATTCTGTATTGCTGCTATTGAAGTGAAGGGAGATTAAATTACATGAAACTTGATGGCCTTTCAAACTCTGGGCAATAGAAATGGAAAGGAATTGCAGAGGGCTATTCATTAATTTATTTTTCTAGTGTGTTTGTAATAAATATCATTATTCCTCGTATTATGCCTACATTATTTCATCACCTGGTGAGATTTACTTTTTTCTGCCTATTTAGACAAAGTCTAAATATAAAATTCAAAATACATGATGTGTGTGTGTGTGTATTTAAATTTTCTTTCTTTCTTTTCCTTTATAGTGTTTCCTTGCGTGAACTATGTGAAAAGGAGAATGACAATGTGGTCTTAGCATTTGAACAACTGAGTAAAACCTTTTTTGAAAAATTGAACAAAGTCTAAAAGCAAGATCTCCTCCAAACAAAATATTGCTATGGGTGCTTTTAAAGTCATATTTTTTTTTTATTAGCATGACTTTTTCCAGAAATTTGTATTTGGGGCTATATGAAGAAGTCAAAAAAGAGCAAGCATTTTGAAGTCAAACAGAGCTGTGATCAAACTTGACATACTCTACCATGTGTTGCCCTTGGACAAACTATGTACAACCTCTGATTCTTCGTTTCTTTGTATAGTTGAGTAATAGTGATTGCTTCTCAGGTTGCTTGAGGGTTAATTAAGAAAAACGCATGAAAGAGATTGGCG
Source organism: Orycteropus afer afer (assembly GCF_000298275.1). Taxonomy (NCBI): domain Eukaryota; kingdom Metazoa; phylum Chordata; class Mammalia; order Tubulidentata; family Orycteropodidae; genus Orycteropus; species Orycteropus afer. The sequence goes on from NW_006921951.1 coordinate 1,964,571, forward strand.
TAGAATAATAGATCAATAAATGGTAGTTTTATTATATTTTTAATATTTTGAAGTTATTTACAGCTGAATTTTAATTTCTAAATTTAATGTTTTTAATGTTATCTATGTCTTATTGAGGAGCTCTGGTAGCATAGTGCCTAAGGCACTTGACTGCTAACCAGAAGGCTGGCGGTTCAAACCCACCAGCCACTCCTCGGAAGGAAGGTTGGGCAATCCTACTTCCATAGTGATGTTGTTGTTGTTGTTATGTGCCGTCCAGTCGGCCCCGACTCATAGCGACCCCTCCTTGGGTTTCCGAGGCAGTATCACTACAGAAGTAGGATTGCCCAACCTTCCTTCCGAGGAGTGGCTGGTGGGTTTGAACCACCAGCCTTCTGGTTAGCAGTCAAGTGCTTTTAGCCACTATGCTACCAGAGCTCCATAGTGATACTGCCTTGGAAACCCAAGGAGGGGTCGCTATGAGTCGGGGTCGACTCGACGGCAAATAACAACAACAACAACATTTCTTATTGAGGACCACATTAATACAAAGACTACATTAATACAATATAATAAATTACTTATGCATATATTAGTTATGTAAGAAGAAAAAATAACATTGAGTCTGGCAGGGACACAGGACTCTCTTTTGGAAGAAAAGCTTGAGATATGAAATATCTTTCTAACATCAGTGATTGCTTTATTCTAAGTCACCTACATTTTTTCTTTAGACTTCTTAAAGATCATCAGCATAACTTTTTATTTCTTGGCAGTGATTAAGGATTTTGTATGTGACTGAAGAACAATTTCACTCTATGAGGATTAAGCAAATATTAAATTCTTGATATTTTTCTCCTCAGTGTCATAATTGTTTAAAAGTCTAGTAAGGCTAAAATAAATGATTAAAGTAACGTAAGCATGAAATATATTCTTCTTATATAATCACTTAAATATGAGTACATAGCAATATCTAGTAATAAAGTGTTTTTAAAATATAAATTTTAAAAAATATTTTTTAATATAAATGAGTATTTTGTTAGATGGCAATGATTTTGTATGTAATAAATGAGAAACTATGTAGAAATAAAGTGTATTAAATCTAAGCCTCTGTCATCTATTTGCATATATGTGTATATTTTATATATAATAATTTATAGATAATTGTTTTCCCACCCTCGTCTAAGCCTAAGGGTATAGTTCTAGAGTCTGTTTTAGATCCTAAACTTGAATATAGAATATTTTATATTCTGAGCAAAAGGCCTCTTTCATCTAATATCCAGATGTCTTACTTGAAAGGTCATTTATTATATGACATTGTTTACAAATAGATTGTATTGTATTGACTGAGAAAAACACCCATGTTTCATTTTTGTCTGGAAAACAATTGACCCATCATTGGTTTGCATCAAACATGTGCTCTATGTGATAGTCTCTACTTTTTTTTCCCACTAAAACCTTCCTTCTTTTTTTTTTTTTTGAATCCTCCATTCCTCGTTTACTTTATCATTTCTTCCATTCACTTGCTTTATTTATTTATTTGTTTGTTTGTTTATTTATTGTGAATTTTTTGTGATTTGGGTGAAATCTTATAAAGTAGATTGGTTTTATATTCAATAGTTCATATATACATTTTGTTTTGTGATACTGGTTATATTCGCCACAGTATAACATCTTACCTCCCACTTCTTCCCTGTAATTATCCTTTCCCTGTGTCCTTCTTGCCTCCCTATATTTCTCCATGTGCAAATGCTGCCCTTCTGATCTCACATGCTTGATTGTTCTAAGGAGTGCACCTTCCTGGTGCAAGTGTTCAGCTCTTAGGCCTATCTGTTATTTAGCTGAGAATCAAGCTATGGGAGATTGAGTTCCAGGCCTGAAGGGTGACTTGAGGCAATAGTATTGAGGGTTTCATCAGTCTCTATCAGACCAGTAAGCCTGGTCTATTTTATGATTTTGAGTTTTGTTCTACGTTTTTCTCCCACTCTATAGAGGACCTCCAAATTTTAATCCCAAGGACAAAACCCTTTTCACTATTTTAAAATAATCACTGCAACAGCCACTTCTGAACACCAACATTTTAGAAACCCATTGGTTTCTACTTTCCATTAATGCATACACAGAACAATCATATGCAATGTGAGTATATAGTCATATTGGTTTCTTCATGAGAAAATAAGTGTTTTCTTTTTTGTTTCATTTTGTGATTTTTACGCATGATTGAGCCAATCTGGCTGCCTACTCTTTGAGTAGGAGAGAAAAGGATTATTTATTTCAATTTGGTATCTTCCTAAAAGAGGAGTGTTATCCCTAACCTAAAGAGCAAATTCTCTTCTGATTATAGTAAGTACACTAAAGAGTAACCGGGAACAGTTTACAAATAAGTTTACATAGGAACTTTGAAAACATTTATGTTTCTTTTATTGTAATAACATGAAATTTTTCATTTTGGGAATCATGCATAGAGACCGTGGTGAGATTTAGTGGAAAATGATTATTATAGCCATATTTTATTACCATTTATTTCCAAGAGAGGGAAAATCATATTGGCATTGGGCCTGTAAAAGGTCTACTGGAATAGCTACTTATTAAAACTTTTATTTTGATAAAAATTACAGATGTCTCTGCAGTTACAAAAAAAAACAATAAAATAGAAAGTTTTTCATATACCTTTAATTCAATTTTTCCTAATGATAATATCCTGCATAACCATGCTATAATATCACAACTGGGAAATCAATATTGATATAATCCATTGATCTTACTCAGATTTCATCAGTTTTACATGCACTTATTTATGCATGAATATTTAGTTCTGTGAATTTATTTTTCAGGGTCTGGGTGTGTATCCACTGCTACAGTCAGTATACAGAACAAACCCATTACCACAAGGATTCCTTTTGTTGCCCTCTTATAACCACACTTACCTTTCTTTTACTCCCTCCTTGTGTATCTTCTCCCTTCCCACCTGCCCCCCAATATACATTCCTAACTTACCAAAGTCTATTGGTATTGCTATTTTACTGTAGTACTGTCTTTTAGGTCCCTTTTAACCTCCCCAGTGAATAACTATATTTGTCTTAGGTTATAATTTCCTTTACAAACATGGAGCATCACATCAAATGTTGTTACAGGTTTTGTTTTCAACTGTCAAATATGATTTAACCCTTTCATGACCCCCAGGACATACACTCCTCGCCTACGTTTTTCTGCTCTGGGGATTATTGGGCAGCTCCTTTTCCACTGACAGTGCATGCAGCCATCAAGAGTATAACTGTTTGAAATGGAAGAAACGAGGGTGTGCTGCAAACTTCTGTCTTTATAGGATATTGTATAAGGTGATACGTTGTTGTTGTTAGGTGCCGTCGAGTTGGCCCCAACTCAGTGCTATGTACAACAGAATAAAGCACTGCTTGGTCCCGTACCAGCATCACAATCCTTGCTATACCTGAGTCCATTGTTGCAGTCACTGTGTCAATCCATCTGGTCAAGGGCCTTCTCCTTTTTCACTGATCCTTCACTGTACCAAGCATGATACCCCTCTCCAGGGAATGGTATCTTCTGACAGCACGAACAAAGCAGATGAGACAAAGTCTGGCCATTCTTGCTCTCAAGGAGCATTCTGGCTGCACTTCTTCCAGGATAGATTTGTTAGTTCTTCTGGCAGTCCATGGTATTTTCAGTATTCTTTGCCAACACCACAACTCACAAGCATCTACTCTTCTTCTGTCGTGCTTATTCATTGTTCAGCTTTCACATGCATATAAGGCAATTGAAAATACCATGGTTTGGGTTAGGAGCACCTTAGTCTTTAATGTGACATCTTAAGCACTTTAAAGAGGGCTTTTGCTGATGATTTTCCCAGTACAAGACATCATGTTATTTCCTGACTGCTGTTTCCATGGCTGTTGACTGTGGATCCAAGTAATAAGAAATCTTTAATAACTTCAATCTTTTCTCCATTTATCATAATTCTGCTTATTGGGCCTATTGTGAAGATTTCTGTTTTGCTTATTTTAAGGTGTAATCCATACTGCAAACTGTACTCTTATCTTCATCAGTGAGTGCTTCAAATCATTGTCACTTTCAGCAAACAAAGTTGTGTCATCTGCATATCACAGGTTGTTAATGACTCTTTCTCCACTTCTGACGCCACGTTTTTCATGTAGTCCAGCTTCTTGGATTATTTGTTCAGCATACAGATTGAATAAGTATGGTGAAAGGATACAAACCTGACACACTCCCTTCCTGATTTGAAATCATGCAGTATTACCTTGTTCTGTTTGGATGACAACCTCCTGGTCTATGTACAGGAACACAATTAAGTGTTCTGAAATTCCCATTCTTTTCCATGTTATCCAGAGTTTGTTATGATCCGCACAATCTAATGCTTCTGCAGAGTCAATAAAACACAAGTGAACATCTTTCTGATATTCTTTGCATTCAGCCAAGATCCTTCTGACATCAGCAATGATATCCCTCTTCTGAATCCAGCTTGCATTTCTGGAAGTCCTCTAATCAATATACTACTGCAACTATTTTTTAATTATCTTCAGCAAGATTTTACTCGTGTGTGATATTAATGATATTGTTAGATAATTTCCACATTCTGTTGTATCACCTTTCTTTGAAATGGACACAGATATCTATCTCTTCCAGTCAGTTGACCAGATAGCTGTCTTCCAAATGACTTGGCATAGATGAGTAAGTGCCTCCAGCAGAGCAGTCATTTGTTGAAACAGTTCAATGGGTATTCTGCCAATTCCTGGATCCTTGTTTTTCACCAATTCCTTCGGTGCAGCCTTCATTTCTTCCTTCAGCACCATTGGTTCTTGATTATATGCCACCTCCTGAAATAGACGAACATTGAGCAATTCTTTTTGGTACAGTGATTATCCTTGCATCTTCATTTGGTGCTTCCTGCATCATTCAATATTTTGACCAGAGAATCCACCAGTATTGCAACTCAAGGCTTGAATTTTTCCTTCAGTTTTTTCAGCTTGAGAAATGCCAAGCATGTTTTTTCCTTTTGGTTTTCCAACTCCAGGTCTTTGCACATTTCATTTTAATACTTTACTTTGTTTTCTCAAGTTGCCCTTTGAAATCTTCTGTTCAGCTCTTTTATTTCATCATTTCTTGCATTACCTTTAGCTATTCTCTGTTCAACAGCAAGTTTCAGAGTCTTTTCTGACATCCTTTTCAGTCTTGTCTTCCTTTTTTGCCTTTTTAATGACCACTTGTTTTTGTCATGTATGATGTTCTTGATGTTCTCCCACAGCTCCTCTGGTTTTCAGTCATTGGTGTTCAGTGCATCAAATCTCTTCTTCAGATGATCTCTAAATTCAGGTGGGGTATAATCAAGATCATATTTGGTTCTTGTGGACTTGTTTTACTTTTCTTCAGCTTCAGTTTGAACTTGCATATGAGCAATTGATGATCTGCTTCACAGTCAGCGCCTGGTCTTGTTTTGACTGAAGATATTGAGCTGCTGCTTTGCCTTCATGTATTAAAATCTATGTTTCATAATGAAATTTCAGATATTCCCCTTGATTCAACATCCATCATATTTTATGACATCAACAAAAAAAATCAAAGCAGAAAATAATTCGGTTATGAAAAAATTAAGAAGATCATGAAAAGAATATTCTATTTAACTTTCTGATTTTCTTTTCTTTTGGATTCTTTTGCAACAAGTTCCTTTCTGTTTAGAGATCTTCTTTAAGCCATTATTTGAAGACAGGTTTTCTAATGACAGATCATCTTCATTGTCCTTCATCAGATAATATCTTTATTTCTTCTTCATTCTTGAAAGATAATTTCAATTTATCACTGAATATTGAGTTTATGAATGACATCTCTTTTACTTCTGTTCTTTAAAAAAAAATGTGTTCTTTTCTGACCTCGAGAGTTCTAGAAGAGAAGTCCACTGTCATTTCTGTTTGTGTTCCCTCTGGCAGTTATATGTCATTTCTTCTGTCTTTTTTCAAAATTTTTGTCTGTTTTTAATTTTTAGAAGTTAATTTTCATGTTCATTGGCATGAATTTTATATATTTATACTATTTTGGACTCACTTCTTGCAAGAAGCTCTGGTGGCACTGTAGTTCAAGCTTGGGGCTGCTAACCAGATCAGTGGTTTGAACTCTCCAGCTGCTCCACAGGAGAAAGATGAAGCAGTCCGCGTCCATCAAGATTTACAGTCTTGAAAGCCTACACATCGGATGAGTCACAATCAACTCAATGGCAGTGGGTTTGGCTTTTGTTTGTTTGTTTCTTTACTTCTTGCATCTGTAGGCCTATGCCTTTTGTTACAATTGGTAAGTTTTCAGGCTTTGCTTTTTTCAATCCCTTTTGAATCCTACTTTTGTTTTACTCTCCTTCTGAGATTTTGATGGTGAGTGATATTGTCCCACAGGGGTCTACCAAAAGAAACCACTTCCATCAAGTTGATTCCTAGTCAGAGCAACTCTGTGGGACAGGGTAGAACTGCCCCCATGGGACTTCCAAGGCTATAAATCTTTATAGAAGCAGATTGCTTCATCTTTCTCCCACAAAGCAGCTGGTGGATTTGAACTGCTGACCTTTTGGTTAGCAGCCAGATGTCTTAACCACTGCACCACCAGAATTCCTTAAATACCTAAGACTGTTAATTTTTTTAGTCCATTCTCTGTTATTCAGATTGAGTAAATTCATTGATCTCTCAAGTCCCCTGTCATTTCCTTTCCTGTATTGAACCCACCTAGCATTTTTTTTTACATTTACTGTTATGTATTTCACAGTTATATAATTTCTATTTGATTCATTTTTATAATTTCTATTTCTTTGCTGAGATTTTTTATTTTTCCATTGGTTTCAAGAGAATGTACAATAGCTTGTTAAAGCATTTTTCAGTTTGTTTTTATTTTATTTATTTTTGTAAAAAGTATATAGTCTATTTCCCTATTCAATATTTTCAGGTGTACAGTTTAACAATATCAATTACATTAATCATGATGTGCAACCATCCTCTATCATTGACAACTTTCCTATCACCACCATGAAGAATAAATAAATAATAACACTTCTTCTCAAACAATGGTTTCCTCTTTTCCCTTCTTTTCTACTCTTGTTGTTGTTATTGTTATGTCCTGTCGAGTCAGACCTGACTCACAGCGATCTCTCTTTGGGTTTCCGAGGCAGTATCACTATGGAAGTAGATTGCCCCATCTTCCTTCCAAGGAGCGGCTGGTGGGTTTGAACTGCCAGCCTTCTAGTTAGCAGTCAAGTGCCTTAGGCACTACGCTACCAGAGCTCCCTTTCTACTCTTAGTAATCACTAATAAACTTTGATTTCTATATAATTGCCTATTCTTATTTCAGGAGCTCTGGTAGCATAGTGCCTAAGCCACTTGACTGCTAACCAGAAGGCTGATGGTTCAAACCCACCAGCCACTCCTCAGAAGGAAGGTTGGGCAATCTACTTCAACAGTGATACTGCCTGGGAAACCGGACGGGCAGTCACTATGAGTCAGGTCTGACTCGACAACACATAACAACAACAACATTCTTATTTTATGTAAGTGAGATCATGCAATATTTATTATATTGTGATTGAATTATTTCACTTAACATAATGCTTTCAAGTTTCATCCATGTTGTTGTAGCATATATCAGGACTTCATTTCCTTTTATGATTGAATGGTATTCCATTATGTGTATGTACCACATTTGGTTTATTCATTCGTCCATTAAGAATTTTAAGTTGTTTCCACATTTGGGCTCTTATAAACAGTGCTTGAGTGAACATTGGTATCCATGTGTCTGTTTGAATCATTAATTTTAGGACTCTTGGGTATATATCTAGAAGTGGAATTGCTCGGTCATACAGTAGTTCTATATTTAACTTTCTGAGGAACCACCCAACTGTTTTCCACAGGTGTTGTAAAATTTTTCATTCCCACCAGCACTGGATGAGAGTTACAATTTCTCCACATCCTCACTAACTTATGTTATTTTCTGGTGTTTTTGTTGTTGTTGTTTGTTTGTTTTTGTTTTTTAATCTTAGCCATTGTTGTGGGAGTGAAGTGGTATCTAATTATGATTTTGAGCTGCATCTCTCTAATGCCTTTTGATGTTGAGCATATTTTAATATGTTTGTTGGATATTTCAACATTCTCATTAATGAATTGTCTGTTCACATTCTTTGCATATTTTTTTGTTGGGAATTTTGCTTTTTTGTTCTTAAATTTTAGAATTTTTATATATATATTTTGATATTAAGTTCTTACTGGATATATAATTCCCCTAAATTTTCTCCCAGTATGTAGGTTGTCTAACCATTTCTTTAAGGTCCTTTGATGAGTGAAATTATTTATTAATTATAATGTCCCATTTATCTATTTTATCTTTTATTATAATATTTGATAATCCATCATTAAAAACTAAGCTGTACAGCAACACTCATATATTCTGAGAATTTTATGGTTTTAGTTTTCACATTTAGGCCTTTCATCTATTTTGAATTGTTTTTGTTTATTGTGTGAGATATGGATCCTATTTCATTCTTCTGAATGTTTAAATCCAGTTTTCTTAGGACTGTTTGTTGAAGAGATTCTTTCTTATTGAATGAGCATAGCACCCTTATTGAAAATCATTTGACCATAGATGTGTGGATTTAGTTCTGAACTCTCCACTCCATTTTATTTGTCTTTCTTTCTATGGTTATACTAACATTAGACTTTTGATTACTGTAGCTTTGTAGTGTTTTGAAATCAGGAAAAGTTCACTCCTCTTACTTTGTTCAGAAGACTCATTAACAACCTGCAATACGCAGATGACACATCTTTGCTTGCTGAAAGTGAGGATGACTTGAAGGACTTACTGATGATGTTTAAAGACTACAGTCTGCAGTATGGATTACACCTCAATATAAAGAAAACAAAAATCCTTACAAATGGTCCACTAAACACCTTCATGATAAATGGAGAAAAGATTGAAGTTATCAAGGATTTCATATTACTTTCTTCTACAATCAACACCAATGGAAGCAGCAGTCAAGACATCAGACGACATTGGAAATCTGCTGTAAAAGACCTCTTTCAAGTGATAAAGACCAAAGACGTCTCCTTGAAGACTAAAGTGCACCTAACCCAAGCCATGGTATTTTCAATTGCCTCTTATGCATGTGAGAGCTCAAAAATGAATGAGGAAGACTGAAGAAGAGTTGATGCTTTTGAGTTGTGGTGTTGGAGAAGAATGCTAAGAGTACCATGATCTGCTAAAATGACTAATAAATCTGTCCTGGAAGAAGTGCAGCCAGAATGCTCCTTGGAAGTGAGAATAGCCAGACTTCATCTCACCTACTTTGGTCATGTCAGAAGGAACCGTTCCCTGAAGAAGGATATCATGCTTGGTAAAGTGGAGGGCCAATGAAAAATGGCAAGGCCCTGAATGAGATGGATGCAATGATGGGCTCAGATATAGCAAGGATCATGGAGCTGGCAAACAAAGCAGTATTTAATTCTTCTGTGCATAGGGTTGCTATAAGTCAGAGACAACTCGACAACAGCTAACAACAACAGCAACTTACTTTGTTCTTCCCATTTCATATAAAATTGAGGGTTGATTTTTCAGTATCTATAAAAGATTGGGAATTTTTATCAGGATTGCTTTAGATCTATAGACCACTTTGGGTAGTATTGACATCTTGACAATATTAAATTTTCTTTTCATTACACACGGAGTATCTTTCCATTTATATAAGTCTTCTTTAATCTCTTTCAGCTTGCTCTAGGACTCACAATATAATACTGAACAGCAATGGTGATAGAGATCATTGTCTTGTTCCTGATAGTAAGGGGAAAGCTCTTAATCTTTCTACATTGAGTATAATATATGTTGTTGGTTTTTCATAAAAGCCCTTAATCATATTTAGAGATTTTCCTTCTACTCCTACCTTATTGGATTGTTTATTTTTATTTATTTATTTTCACACACACACAAAAAAAAAACCTGTTGGATTTAATTAAATGTCTTTTCTTCATCAACTCAGATGATCTTATTGAAATCTATTAATGATACCTGCTTTAAAATCCTTATCAGATAGTTCAAATGTCAGATTTATCTTGATGTTGACATCAGTTCAATGTATTTTCTCATTCAAGTTTTTTATTTTTCTTATTATTTAGTCTGGAAATTCTAGATAATATATTTGACTCATTAAGTGAACAATGATGACTGCAGGGCAAACAAATGGTGGGATGATATTGAGGACATCATATATGAAGAAAGCAAAGAGTCAGTAAAAAGACAGAAAAGACCAAAATAGATGTGACAAGAGTCTGAAATTTGCTTTTGAACATAAAGTAGCTGAAGAAAATGGCAGAAATGATGAAGTAACTGAGCTGAACAGAGTATTTCGAAGAGAAGTTCAGGAAGAAAAAGTAAAGTATTACAGTGAAATGTGTGAAGGCTTGGAGTTAGAAAACCAAGAGAAAAGAACACTCTCATCATTTCTCAATCTGAAAGAACAAAAACAAAACAAAAATTCCTAAAAACAAATGAGAATGAAGATACATCTTACCAAATCTTATGGGACACAGCAAAAGCAGTATTCAGAGATCAATTTATAGCAATAAATGCATACATCAAAACAGAGGAAAGAAACAAAATCAACACACTAACTCAACAATTCCAACAATTAGAAAAAGAACAACAAAAGAATCCTACAGTATCTAGAAGCAAGGAAATAATAAAGATCAGAGGAGAAATAAATGAAACAGAAAACAGAAAAAATAGAGAAAATCAACAAAACAAGAAGCTGTCTCTTTGAAAAGACAAAATTGACAAAGCATTGGCAAATCAACAAAAGAAATGAAAGAGAAGATGCAAATTACTAGAATAGTAAACAAAAAGGGTGTCATCATAACAGAATCAAGTGAAATAAAAAAGATACTGGTAGAATATTATGAAAAATTACACCAACAGATTTGAGAACCTTAAAGAGATGGACAAGCTTCTATAATCACAAGAGCTATCTAAACTATCCCACTCAGTGACAGAATACTTGAACAGACCCATAACAAAGGAAGAAATTGAACAGGTCATAAAAAAACTTCCCACAAGAAAAAGCACTGGCCCTGATGGCTTTACTGGAGAATTTTTACCAAATATTCAAGGAAGAGTTGACACCTACACTACTCAAGCTATTCCAAAACAGAAAAAGATGGAATACCCCAAACTCATTTTATGAAACAAGCATAACACTAATACTAAAACCAGGGAAAGACACCATTAAAAAGGAAAACTACAGACCAATATCCCTCAAGAATATGGATGCAGAAATCTTCAACAAAATCCTAGCCAACAGAATCCAACAATATATCAAAAAAATAATACATCCTGACCAAGTGGGATTCATACCTGGTATTCAAACTTGGTTCAAAATCAGAAAAATAATCAATTTAATCCACCACATAAGCAAAACAAAAGAAGCATATGATTATATCAATCAATGCAGAAAAGGCATTTGATAAAATACAACAGCAATTCCTGTCCAGAACTCTCAGCCAAATAGGGATAGAAGGGAAATTCCTCAACATAATAAAGGGCATATGTGCAAAACTAATGGCCAATGTTACTATTCATGGAGAAAGACTCAAAGTATCCCCCTTATGAATGGGAACCAGACAGAAGTTCCCTCTATCACCACTCCTATTTAACATTGTGTTAGAAGTCCTAGCCAGGGCAATAAGGCAAGAAAGTGAAATAAAATGCATCCAGGTTGGCAAAGAGCAAGTAAATCTATCTCTATTTGAAGATGATATGATCCTACATATAGAGAACTCAAGAGACTCAGCAAAAAAAAAAAAAAAAAACTACTGAAACTAATAGAGAGGTTCAGCAAAGTGGCAGGATACAAGGTCAACATCAAGCAGCCATCTAAGATGCAGCTAATGCTCTCCTATCATTGGAAGTGAAGAAGAGTGGAAAAACCAAGGGCATTTGGAAGCAATCAGCCCTAGCACATGATGGACCTTGAGACCAGAAGAACTAGATGGTGCCCAGCTACCAATGCCAAGCACTCAGAAAAGGATCAAAACTGGAGATCCTAGATAGAGTGGGAGGGAAAACATGGAACAAAATCCAAAAACACAATAATGACCAGAATTACTGGTCAGATGGAGTCTGATGTGACCCCCAATGCTATGGCCTTGGGATATACTTTGGGCCTGGAATAAAACTCACTCCCAGGGGCTGGCTTTCAGCCCAGTAGTAAACAAGATGTACATGCTGACCATGCAACCCAAGGTGACAGACCCACATACTCTATGGAGATGCATCCCTTGGAGTAATCGACCACAGGCACCAGAGGGGCAACATTTGCATGGAGGAAATACAGGACACACAGGAGTGCATAACTATGAGGGGTATGGGGACAGGAGGTACTGGGAAGGGAGGAGAAGAGAGTGGGTTAGGGTTGGGGATGGTAATTGGGAAGTGAAACCAAAGGTACATGAAATATTGAATGTAAAACAAACTCTGCTCTTTAAATGTGAACCTAAAGCACAATAAAAATTTAAGAGAGAGAAAAAAAAAGATGTCACTTTGAGGACAGACTAATGTGTGCCTGACCCAAACCATTACAATTTCAGTCGCCTCATATTCATGCAAAAGCTGGACAATGAATAAGGAAGACTGAAGAAGAATTGGTGCATTTAAATTATGGTTTTAGTGAAGAATATTGAATATATCATGGACTATCAGAAGAATGAACAAATCTGCCTTGAAAAAAGTGCAGCCAGAATGCTCCTTAGAAGCAAGGATGGCAAGATTTCTCACCTACTTCTGACATGTTATCAGGAAAGACCAGTCCCTGGAGAAGAATATCCTACTTGGTAGAGGGTCAGCAAAAAAGAAGAAGACACTCAACAAGTTGGATTGGCCCAGTGGCTGCAACAATGGACTCAAACATTGCAGCAGTTGTGAGGATGATGTAGCACTGGGCAGTGTTTCATTCTGTTGTACATAGGGTCACTATGAGTCGGACCCAACTCAACAGCATTTTACAACAAATTCTAAATCCTATTTATTCGTTTAGCAAGCAATCACCTTGCTGATGTAGAACATGTGGGTCCTGCCAACACTACTCTGGCAAAATCATCACAGACTGTATGCTGCCTCCTTGCAGACAGATGGCAGTTTTGAAATTCATTGCCCCACCCCACCTTGCTATCACCTTCCTGGTGACAAGTGAGGCACTGACTTCTGTCTTGTGGCCTCTGAGTGGATATGTCAGCTTAGCTCCCTGCTAGGCCCTGCTGACACCAGAGAGGGGCAAAACAAAGGACTGATTTGTACTGCTGTGTTGTGTCAGAGTGAACGTGAAAGCTTAGCCCTTGCTGAACTCTGTTGTCACAGGTGGGGTGAGCGGATGGATCACAAGGGGGCACAGAATATTGACTAGCTCTGCCTTATAGTATTTCATTTTGCCTCGGGGCTGTTGGGTGCGAATAGAAACTCAGCCCTCCACTTGCCATCCTCTTACATCAGAGAAGGGATGGAACCAACTAGCTCCATGATATTCAGTTTCATTGACCATATATGGAGGATAGGGTCTAATCAACACTTCCAACCCTGGCCCCTTTGAGACCAGGAATGGATGAAGCATAATTGTGATTAACTCCACTTCACACTGCTTAAGTTTTCCTGCCAGGTGAGGGTGGCAGCTTAGCTGACTGCTGGACTCAGCTGACACTAGCATGGTGAAGGGGTATGAACAGCAACCACCTCCTGGTGCCAGGCAGGAAAGGGAAGATTATCAACCTGCTCAGCACTGCCAACACTATTAGGTTTAAGAATCAGCACCGTTGTCTGCTTCTCTCGGGTAGGGGCATGTGGTGGAAGATCTACTTCCCATTCAGTTCTGTTTTTACATTGGGGTTTGAATGGAGTAAAATGGTGTTATGGATTAAATTGTGTCTCCCAAAAATTTATGTCAAAGTTGTAATTACTAGTATCAGTGAACATGACCTTGATTGGAAATAAGATCTTTGAACATGCTAACATGAAGCCGTTTAAGAGTAGTGTGAATCCTAATCCAATATGAGTAGTGTCCTATTAAAAGTGAAAGGAGACACAGACAGACAGAAGGAAGACAGCCATGTGACAAGTTATGCTGCAGCTATGAGACAAAGAATACCTGGCGCTACCAGAATCTGAAAGAAACAGGAGCCCCAAAACCAAAAACTAAACTCTGCCATCAAGTCAATTCGACTGATAGCAACCCCTCCTTGGGTTTCCTAGGTGGTAGCTCTATGGAGTAGATCGCTCAATCTTCCTTCCGAGGAGTGGCTCGTTGGTTTGAACTGCCAGACTTCTGATTAGCAGTCAGATGCCTTAGGCACTATGCCACCAGAGAGAATATGATTCTACCAACACTCTGAATTTGAAATTCTAGTCTCCAGAACTGTGAGAATAAAGTTCTGTTGTTTAAAGTTACCCATTTGGTACTGCTTTGCTGTAGAAACACTAGGAAATTAATACAGGTTATTGTTGCCGAAAAGGTTTTCTGTTCTTCCAAAGAAAACTCACTGCCATTGAGTCAATTCTGACTCACAGTGACTCCCTTTGGGTTTCCAAGATTATAACTCTTTCTTTCTGGTTCTTTGGCTAGAATAAATAGAGTTTTTTGGAGGTATTTTTTTCTTTGTCTGTTGATAGCTCTAAGTGCAGACTTTTGTAGCATCCTGACAGGATATGTAGGAGGCAATAAAGAAACCCAGGGAGCTATTGTCATGCTATTTCTCAATTCTCCAGGTCCTTAGGCATTCTACCTTCATCTTACCTTTCAGAGTCTTCCTACGCTTTTTGTTTTGTTATGTCCAGGGTTTTTCACTAGTAACGAGGACCTATGAGATGCTCCATCTCGGCTAGAACTAAAAGTTTCCATTAAATGGAAAGAAAGTAAGAGTTGGGCATAATGTGAGAAATTTATATCTCTGATTTTCGCATTAATTGGTAACTGAGTCCAGGGAAAGCTTCATCTCTTCAACTTGCTTTCATGATTGCACAGTAATTTGTGCCCACTTCAGGAAATCTCATGGCAGTTAGAAAGAGGTTCCATAGCCTGAAAATTTTCTGAAAGTAAATTCCTGCTCCTCTTAATAGCCCTTGGTGTTCCTGCTTTTTATCTTCCTGTTCAAGGAAGGTACACTATATTATTGTTATGATAATGCAAGGGATCAAAGTCCCTATGAGTGCTTATCAAGGGAAGTGGTGTCTTTTCAATATACTTGGTATAAACAAATTAGCTATTCTCATTTATGTGGGTGTGCAAATGTGAAAACAAGTCTAACTTCCTTCTTAACAAATCAGTAATACTTGCACTGTATATCTTGTGACCCTTGTTAACTTATCATGTCCTAGAAACTAAAGAATATATACACTGTCATTACAGAGCTTGCTTTTCCAACACAATTCTGCATGAATATTTAGTCCCCTAAGGAAGAATATTTTATTCCCCTAAGGAAGGAGAAGCATATCATGCTTGGTAAACTAGAGGGTCAGCGCAAAAAGGGAAGACCCTCAAAGGATGGATTGACACAATGGCTACAACGATGGACTCAAGCGAAGCAAGGATTGTGAGGATGGTGCAGGACTGGGCAGTGTTTTGTTCTGTTGTATATTGAGTCACTATGGGTTGGAGCCAACTTGACAGCACCTAACAACAAGGAAGAATGTATGATCATACCCTGATCATGACTGATTTTATGAAGATTGGATGTGCAGTTAATACTAAGATTGAAAATAAATATACCAGTTTAACACATGGTATGTTTAGCCAGCATTGTTCCTTTATTTCCCCCCCCTTGATTCTTATTATAAATACTCCAAGTTTTTATGATTTTTTTTTTTCTGACCGTTTATGAACCATTAACCCTGGCTTCTCTCTTTAGCTTCCACCCACAGCTTCCAACATTTTTCCATTGAAGAAATAGCCATGCTATTTTTAGAGCTCTATTAATATATGTGGTGTTATTGTCACTATTGTCCAAAATTCTAGCCCATCAAGGACCTCCTAAGTGCTAAGAACATTCCATGACAGGAGGGCTATGGACACCTAAACTGTCATGATAAATATGAATAGATCTGTTGCAAATAGATCTATGTCTCAGGGAAAATCTGGTGCTTAGTCTGTCAAACACAGTGGGTACTAGCGTCTTCTCACTATCCTTGAAGCTGAAATATTGATAAGATGAATTCCTTCCCTTGCTCATAAAATCCTCCATGATGTTTTTGATGCTAGTCAAAGACCCACAAGTGATCCTATATAAATCCAATTAAAATATTTACCTCTAATAAAAAATCCATGTACAAAGGAAAGGGAGCTTTAAAAGTATCTGCATGTTGTTGTTAGATGCCATCGAGTTATGTCTGACTCATAGTGACCTTATACACAGCAGAATGAAACACTCACCAGTCTTATGCCACACTCATGATCCTTGTTATACCTGAGCCCATTGTTGCAACGATGGTGTCTATCCATCTCGGTGAGAGCCTTTCCCTTCTTCATTGACCCTCCACTTTACCAAGCATGATATCCTTCTCCAGGGAATGGTCCCTTCTGACAACATGACCAAAGTAGGTGAGACGAAGTCTGGCCATTCTCTCATCCAAGGAGCATTCTGGCTGCACTTCCTCCAGGACAGATGTGCTAGTCCATTTAGCAGTTCATGGTGCTCTTAGCATTCTTCTCTAACACCACAACTCAAAAGCATCAACTCTTCTTCAGTCTTCCCTATTCATTGTACAGCTCTCACATGCATAAGAACCAGACCAAATCCAAACACACTGCCATCGAGTCGGATCCAACTCTAGTGACCCCTCCTTGGGTTTCTGAGGCAGTATCACTACAGAAGTGGATTGCCCAACCTTCCTTCTGAGGAGTGGCTGGTGGTTTTGAACAGCCAGGCTTCTACTTAGCAGTCAAATGCTTTAGGCACTACACCACATGCATAAGAGGTGACTGAAAATACCATGGCTTGGGTTAGGTGCACCCTAGTCTTCAAGGAGACATCTTTGCTCTTCAACACTTGAAAGATGTCTTTTGAAGCAGATTTGCCCAATGCAATACATCATCTGATGTCTTGACTGTTGCTTACATTGGTGTTGATTGTAACCAAGTAATATGAAATCCTTGACAACTTCAATCTTTGCGCCATCCACTGTGAAGTTGTTTATTGGACCAATTGTGAGGATTTTTGTTTTCTTTATATTGAGGGGTAATCCATACTGCAGAGTATAGTCTTTAGTCTTCATCAGTAAGTGCTTTAAGTCATCCTCACTTTCAGCAAGCAAAGTTGTGTTATCTGCATATTGCAGGTTGTTAATGAACTGCTCAGTTCTTTTATCTTGTCATTTCTTCCATTTGCTTTAGCTATTCTCCACTCAAGGGCAACTTTCAGAGTCTCTTCTGCATCCATTTTAGTCTTCTTTTCTCATATTTTTAATGACCTTTGCTTTCTTCATGGATGATGTTCTTGATGTCATCCTACAATTCTTCTGGTTTTCGGTCATTGGTGTTCAATGCATCAAATGTATTCTTTAAATGGTCTCTAAATTCAGAAGGGATAATATCAAGGTCATATTTTGACTCTTGTGACTTATTTTGTCTTCAACCTCAACTAGAATGTGCATAAAAGCATTCTACTGTGTTCCAGAATCAGCTCCTGACTTTGTTTTGGCCGAAGATATTGAACTTCTCCATCACCTCTTGCCACAGATGTAGTCAATCTGATTCCTGTGTGTTCTATCTGGTGAAGTCCACATGTATAGTCATCACTGATGTTTTTGAACAAAGGTATTTGTAATGAATAAGTTGTTGGTCTTGTAAAATTCTACCATGCAATCTCCAGTATTATTTCTATCTCCAAGGCCATATTTTCCAACTATCGGTAACTCTTCTTTGCTTCCAACTTTTGCATTCCAGTGACCAGTGATAATCAATACACCTTGATTGCATGTTTGATCAATTTCAAACTGCAGAAGTTGGTAGAAATCTTCAATATCCTCATCTTTGGCTTTGGTGGTCGATGCATAAATTTGAATAATTGTAGTATTAACTGGTCTTCCTTGTAGGTATATGAATATTATCCTATCACTGACAGCATTGTACTTCAGGACATATCTTGAAACACTCATTGTAACAATGAATGCCACACTATTCCTCTTTAATTTGTCATTCCCAGCACAGTAGAATCATATGGTTGTTTGATTCAAAATGGCCAAAAACAATCCTTTTCAGGTCACTAATGCCTAGCATATCGATCTTTATGTATTCCATTTCATTTTTGACAACTTCCAATTTTCCTAGATTCATACTTTGTACTTTCCATGTTCCAGTTATTAATGGATGTTTGCATCTGTTTCTATTCATTTTGAGTCATGCCACATCAGCCAAAGGAGGTCCCAAAAGCTTTATACTCTATCCATATCATTAAGGTCATCTCTACTCTGAGAAGTTAGCTTTTCCCAGTCGAATTTGGAGTGCCTTCTCACCTGATGGGCTCATCTTCTGGCACTATATCAGACAAGTTTCAGGGCTATTCATAAAGTTTTCCAATAATATATCAGACCATGTTTCACTGCTATTCATAAGGTTTTCACTGGCCAATTGTTTGAGAAGTGGATGGCCTCTTCCTTCTTCCAAGTCTGTCCTAGCCCAGAAGCTCCTCTGAAACCTGCCCACCATGGGTAACCCTCCTGGCATTTTGCAACACAGTGGCATGGCTCCAGCCTCATAGCAACACATATGCCATCACAGGAAGACAAACTGACAGACAAGTTCATCTTCTTTCGTTGTTCCTAACCCCTCTGTACCTGCCTACTTTAAGCAACAGCCTTAAAATAGAGGCACTCACAAGTGAAAAGCAGCCTTCAAGCCCCAGCCCACCTACTTAAGGCACCAGCCTTAATATAGAGCCACACCCAAGCAAAAAGGAGCTTCCAAGCCTCAGGCCCACCTACCTCAGGCCCTGGCCTCTATATAGAGCTACCCCCAAGGGAAAAACAGCCTCCAAGCCTCCTGCCTGCCTACCTCAGGCCCTGGCCTTAACATAGAGCCACACCCAAGTGAAAAGCATCCTCCAAGCCTCAGAAGTATCTGCATTTTGCTCATAAATATAGAAATGCTCAGGATTCTGTATTTGCAAATACAGAATTTTGTAAAAAGATATTTGTTAGGAAAACTGGCAGTTATCATGGCAAGTATGTAACTCTTCTGAATTCAAAGCAAGTTTATGTTCCTAGTAGTGTTTTTTTTTGGTTTTTTTTTGTTTTTTTTTTGTGCCATCTAGTCAATTCAGACTCATAGTGACCCTGTATGACAGAGTAGATCTTGCCTTATAGGATTTTTTAAGCTATAATCTTTATAGGAGTTGATCTCCTTGTCTTTTCTCCCAAGGACCTTCTTTGCCTGGTGGGTTTGAACGGCCAGCCTTGCAGTTAGCAACCAAGTGGTTATCTATCGTGCCATCAAACCTTATTTTCTTAGTAGTAGAAGACAAAGTACTTCCTCAGTTCTGATGAATTGTCCCTGGAAAAGGATATCATGACTGGTAAGGTGAAGGGTCATCAAAAAAGGAGAAAACTCTCAACCAGATGGATTGATACTGGCTGCAACAATGGTCTTAAGCACAGTAAGGATTGTGAAGATGGCAAGGACAGGGCAAGGTTTCGTGCTGTTGTGCATAGGGTCATTATGACTCAGAATCAATTCAACAACACCTAACAACAACAACATGATGAATTGCAAGTGACAATTTATAAGCATGTTCTATCTCTGTGATTGTTTAAGTGTATTAGAGGTTGTATAAGTTTATGAAATGACTATATGCTTCTTTTACCTCATTTGCATTGTTGGAGCATATTGAATGGTGTCCAGAGCATATAGGCAAGTGTTGATACATTTCTGTAGGCTCAAGTAGTGCTCATAGTAGAATAAGATGAATCTTTGGTTACCCTACAGAATTAGCATCATGGTCATAAGACATGGATTCATTTGTTCAGCCTGTACCCAATATTGGGATTTCCAACCTCAGATTTTGGCTCCATCTTCAATACTTGGCTTCAAACTATCAAATTTTTAAATAACTAAGAATCATATAAAACAAAACATGTATTAGTCATTGTTTTTAGCATAAGTTAAACATTGAAAAAGCCTCTAAAATGTCCTGGACATCTTGTTTAGTCTGGAAAATCTTTCAATCCTTTTTGAAAATCAATCCTAAAAATATCTGTGTTAGGCTGGGTTCTCTAGAGAAATAAAACCAGTAAAACTTATATATACAGAGAGAGAAAAATTTATCTTAGGAAAATGGTTCACACACTTATAGAAGCTGGCAAGTCCAAGTTCCTGGATCAAACGTCAAACTGGAAGTTTTCCCAACTCACCCAGCAGGAGAGGCTGACCAGTTCAAGGTTGACAGGCAGTATACCAGCTGTTGACTCTGATGAATGACAAATCCAAGATCACCAGACTGAAGGGTGGATTGTTCACTCGAGGACACTTGTAGGCAACAAAACAGCATCCAGATCCACAGAAGAGTCTCTCATTTTCCCAGAATGTCTATTTGTATATTGGAAGCAGGCCACACTTCTAGAGAAACTCCCTTTCAACTGATTGGCTGCTCAAAACAACATCTGATCTCATCGTGGGACTAACCACATCACAGCTACTTAAACCACTCAGAATCGTGGTCCAGCCAACTTGACACACAACCCCAACTATCATAGTATCCCTATAGTTCCATGGAAGCAGACAGTCTTTTATACAAGAACTCTGCATCCCTGGCTACAGTTAATTGGTTCTATAATTAGCACTTGATTAAGCCGACTCAGGATGGGCCAATGAGGTCCTTTCCTGAGATATTTTGGACATGGAAATACCTGAACTGAACTGAGAATATTTCTCTGATGGATAAAGCAAGTATTATATTCTGGGACAGAGAAGCAGGGATGGTTGGTTGGCACAAAGAAAAAAGAAATGAAAAGGGCGCGATAAATGCTTCTGAAGTAGCTATAATTATAGATTAATTGTTGGCATTTGTGTGCCTAGTTTATTCTTTGTTCACAACGTATATTTTGCATTAGATACTGTTCTAAGATATAAGCATAACTCAGTATGATAGAAAAAAATTCTTAAAGAATTTTGATTCCAATGAGATAAACTATGTTGGTGCAGTGCCTAAAGCATTTGACTACTAATCAGAAGGTTGGTGGTTCAAACCCACTAGCCATCTGTGAAGAAAAATGAAGCAATCTACTTCCATAAAGATTTATCACCTCAGAAACCCAATGGGAGTCACTATGACTCAGAATTGACTTGATGGCAACAAGTTTGATTTTCAGTTTGATAATGAGATGAGCAAGTAATAAATAAGCATCTTTCTCCCATGGAGCAACTGGTGGGTTCCAACTGCTGGCCTTTTTGTTAGCAGCCCAATGCCTTACCCCCAGTGCCACTAGAACTCCTAAATAAATAAGCATATAAATGTATAATTTTATGCAATAATAGATTATTCGATAAAATTAGTTTAGGGCAGAGAATGATATATATAAAAAATCAGGAAGAAAACAAGCCACACAAAATTTTTGGGAAAATTTCCAAGCAAGGAACAGCAGTTCAAGGGTTCTGATAGGAAAATGAACTGTTTTCAAGAAATAGTGGGAAAGCTAGCATAACTGGAGTAGAGCAAACAAGAAGAGGAGTAAGAGGTGAATGTACAAGGATGGGAAGGCCAAAGAATGTAGAATCTTGTAGAATATGTATTTGAAATATTAAGGAAAACCATTGGAACATTTTGACATGAACTGGACTCAAACATACCTATGATTATAAAAATAACGTGGGTAGGCAACATTTAGTTCTGTTATACTTAAGGTCTCCATAAGTCAGAGCTATCTCTGCAGCAACTAACAACAATTGACATTATCTCATTTGTATTTACAAATAAACTTTCTGGTTATTGTGTGAGAATAGACTGAAGGAAGCAATACGGAAATGGCTCCTTTGATAGTCAAGATGAGAGGTGTTAGTTGCTTGGATTAAGTTAACAACAGTAGAAGGGGAGAAAGTCAAATTCAAGTAGAACTGAAAGAATTTGATCATGGATATTATAAGGACTATGAGATTAAAAGAGTAATAAAGGATAACCTATGTTTTTTTTTCCTTGCAATGGACAGGTTATTTAGCAGATACCCATGTTTGTCACATAGTGTTGTATTTTTCCCCCAATATATATGACTACTAAGACAAGAGTCTTAAAGTAATGGTGCTAAATGTAGAAAGAAAGGATGTATGAATGTGAAAGATATTTAGGAGGTACAATTGATAATATTTGATAAAACCAAAACCAAACTTACTGCCATCAAGTCAATTTTGACTCATAAGGACCCCTCCTTGGGTTTCCGAGGCAATATCTCTATGGAAGTAGATTGCCCAGTCTTCCTTCCATGGAGTGGCTGGTGGGTTTGAACTGCTAGCCTTCTGGTTAGCAGTCAAATGCCTTAGGCATGACACCACATATGGTTCTTTTAATAGATGAGGTCAATAACGACGACACACTGCCATTGAGTCAGATCTGACTCACAGTGACCTCTCCTTGGGTTCTGAGGCAGTATCACTATGGAAGTAGATTGCCCAACCTGGGTAGCAGTCAAATGCCTTAGGTACTCCACCACCAGAGTTCCCAAAGATGTTATTAAACTAAGAAGGATACATAAGGACAAGCATTTGAGAAGCAGAAAATAATGAATTGCATTTGGGACATATTGAAAATCAGCTTCCTCATTAACATTTCTGGTAGGTAGATTTAGAGATAGATTCCAATGTCCAGGACAGATTTTCATTATTATTATTGTTGAAATTTGCATAACAAAACCTATGCCAAGAGAGAGTCCATGAGTATAACTAACAGATAAGCTCTCTACTACTAGCTGAAAGGTTGGTTGTTGGAACCGATCCAAAGGAGCCTCAGAAGATAGGCCTGGAGATCTGCTTCTGAGAGCCCAGCCTTAAAAACCCTATAGAGCAGTTCTATTCTGCATACATGGGATCCCCATGAGTCAAAATCAACTTCATAGTAACAAACAACAACAAAGCCATCTCAGCAATTTCTACATGTACAGTTCAGTGACCCTGATTATATTCTTGAAGATGTGCACCAACAATCCAAGAAAATGAAGGCAAAGCCCTTGCACTTAAGGATTTTCACAGTCCAAAGGAGAGAATTTTGCATGGACTGAAAACAAAATTCTGTGAGTCTCATGACCCATTAACTATCTCAAGCTTTCCTCTATCCTTACTGTGATATTTGTAAAATTAATTTACAAAGGAAATGTAAGTAGGAAAAGGAGGAGGAGAACTAGCTGAAGTTATGTGAGCTTAGAAGATGAATGAGCTACGTCCTAGGAGCAGTTGGTGGCCAGAGCATGTACTAGAATATAGTGTGTGTGTCTACTAACCACCTTTGCCTTCAGTGTTCATACACTTCCCTAGAGAGCACTGACTAGATAAATGGGATAAAGCTAAGACTCTTTGATGAGCTATTTCACCTTCCTCTTCTCTCAATTTCTCCAGGAAAAGAAATAAGGTTTTTTGACTTAACTGGTGCAGAGAAGGTGGTGCCAGTGATTCAGTGAGAGGGGTAAGAGGAGTGTACCTCTGCCTGCCTTACCAAATCTTCTCAGGATGCCTCTGAGAAGTCACGTGTCCTGTGACTTCTGCTGGTCATTGAACTATGATGGAAAAAAGTAAATACTACAAATAGAAGGGATCATGATGATTTGAGTATAGACGAAGTGGTGAAAAAGTGAGTGCATGTGCTTGAGGTTAATGAAAAAGAAAGATCTGACTGCTAAATCCTAAGGTAAACTTCAGAATTAGGTTTTGGGCAAGGTAGTGGTAGTGGTTTTAGTCACAGGATAAAAGTTTATTTGCAAATAAAGTAACTTTAAGATTCATTTGTGACTGATGTTCAAACAACCCCTTTAGATTGAATTCACACTTTTTAAACATGAGGCAACTTCTGGTACTAGATTAATAATTAAAAAAAAAAAAGACTATTTCTAACCTTCCTGTTAAGTTTGAAGATAGGCTTAGGCATTGAGGAGCTTAGCAGAATTGACCAAGAAACAGTGATGCTAAGAATGGTGAGATATAAACTTGGATCTTAAAATACTATTGACAAACTTATCTTGAGTATATTTGCAAGATTATTAGTTGGAACTTGTGTTTTACTTGAGGATTTATTTTGATGTTGGTTGTAGTAGAGTCATCTACAACTGAGGGCAAACTTAATGTAAAACAAAACTAAATTTTGCTAATGTATCGATATATGACTCAACTAAATCAGGGTCCTCTGAACAATCAAGACTGTTTATGCAATGTTTCACCAAAACCATAAACCAAAGGAAAATACAATTCCTATCTCTGTAGTTATTTCTAAAATCTAATTGTGAGACTCCATGGAATTGTACCACTTATCTGTCAGTTTGTCATACTGTGGTGGCTTAGGTGTTGCTGTGAGGCTGGAGGCTATGTCACTGGTATTTCACATACTGGCAAGGTTACCCACGGTGACAGGTTGTAGCCAGCCTTCCAGACTAACACAAGCTGGGAAGAAGGACTCGGTCACCCACTTCTGAAAGAAATTGGCCAGTGAAAACCTCGTGAATATCAGTGAAACACTGCCTGATGTATTACTGGAAAACTTTATGAAAAGTCCTGAGACATTGTCTAAATAGTGTCAGAAGATGAGTCCCTCAGGTTGGAAGGCACTCTAAATACTGCTGGGGAAGTAGAGTTGACCTTAATGACATGAATGGAATAAGGTTTTCAGAACTGTCATTTGCTTATGCTCCAAATGGGAAGAAATAGTCTCAAACTTCCATTAATGATCAGAACATGGAATGTACAAACTATGTTGTTGTTGTTGTTAAGTTCTATCAAGTTGTTTCTGACTCATAGTGACCCCATGCACAGTAGAAGGAAACACCGCCTGATCCAGCGCCAGCTCCACGATCCTTGTTATACTTAAGCCTATTGTCACACCACCATGTCAATCTGTCCCATCAAAGGCCTTCCCCTCTTTCATTGACCTTACCAAGCATGACATCCTTCTCCAGGGAATGGTCCCCTCTGACAACATGACCAAAGTAGGTGAGAGGAAGTCTGGCCATCCTCGCTTCCAAGGAACATCTCGGCTGCACTGCCTCTAGGACAGATCTGTTAGTTCTTTTAGCAGTCCATGGTACTTTCAGCATTCTTCGCCAGCACCACAACCCAGAAGCATCAACTCTTCTTCGGTCTTCCTTATTCATTGTCCAGCTCCCACATGCATAAGAGATGATTGGAAATATCATGCCTTGTGTCAGGTGCACCTTACTCCTCAAGGAGATATCTTTATTCCTCAGCACTTGAAAGACTTCCTTCCCAGCTGACCTGCCCAGTGCTACATGTTATCTAATGGCTTGACTGCTGCTTCCATTGGTGTCGCTTGTAGAAAAATGCAATGTGAATTTTTGACAACCGCAATATTTTCTCCATTACATCGTGATGCTGCTTATTGGTCCAGTTGTAAGGATTTTTGTCTTCTTTATATTGAGATGTAATCTATACTGCAGACTATGTTCTTCAATCTTCATCAGTAAGTGCCTCAAGTCATCCTCACTTTCAGCAACCAAAGTTGTATCATCAGCATATGTCTGGTTGTTAATGATTCTTCCTCCAACCCTAATGCCATGTTTTCCTTGACATAATCCAGCTTCTCGGGTTATTTGCTCAGCATATAGATGGAATAACTATGGAGAAAGGATATAACCCTGACACACTCCCTTCTTGATATTAAACCATGTAGTGTCCCCTTTTTCCATTTGAACAACAGCCCCCTGGTCAACGTACAGGTTCCTCATGAGTACAAATCAAGTGTTCGGGAATTCCCATTCTTCTCATTGTTATCCATAATTTGTCATGATCCACACAATCAAATGCCTTTGCATAGTCAATGAAACACAAGTAAACATCTTTCTAGTATTCTTTGCCTTGAGCCAAGATCCATCTGACAACAACTATGATATCCTTTGTTCCACGTCCTCTTCTGAATCCAGCTTGTACCTCTGGAAGTTCTCTGTCAATATACTGCTGTAACTATTTTTTGAATTATCTTCAGTAAGCTATTACTTGCAAGCAATATTAATGATATTGTTCGATAATTTCCACATTCTGTGGGATCACCTTTCTTTGGAATGGGTACAAAGATGGGTCTCTTCCAGTCAGTTGGCCAGGTAGCTGTCTTCCAAATCTCTTGGCATAACTGAGTGAGTGCTTCCAGTGTGGCATCCATTTGTTGAAATATCTCAATGGGTATTCCATCAATTCCCGAAGCCTTGTTCTTCGCCGATTCCTTCATTGCAGCTTCGACTTCCTCCTTCAATACCATTGGTTCTATATCATGTGCCACTTCCTGAAATGGATGAAGATCAACCAGTCCTTTTTGGTACAGTGACTCTGTGTATTCCTTCCATCTTCTTTTGATGTTTCCTGCATCATTCAATATTTTGCCCTTAGAATCTCTCAGTATTGCAACTTGAGGCTTAAATTTTTTCTTCAATTCTTTCAGCTTGAGAAATACCAAGCGTGTTCTTCCCTTTTGGTTTTCTAACTCCAGGTCTTTGCACATTTCATTATAGTAATTGTCTTTGTCTGCTTGAGCTGCTATTTAAAATCTTCAGTTCAATTGTTTTATCTTGTCATTTCTTCCATTTGCTTTAGCTACTCTCTGCTCAAGGGCAAGTTTCAGAGTCTCTTCTGCCATCCATTTTGGTCTTCTCTTCTTTTGTTGTCTTTTTAGTGACCTCTTGCTTTCTTCATGGTTGATGCTCTTGATGTCATTCCACAATTCTTCTGGTTTAAGGTCACTGATATTCAA
>NW_006921951.1:1994984-2009142 GCF_000298275.1 Orycteropus afer afer
TATTTTGGTCATGTTGTCAGAAGGGACCATTCCCTGGAGAAGGATGTCATGCTTGGTAGGGTGGAGGGTCGACAGAAGAGGGGGAGGCCTTCAACCAGATGGATTGACATGGTGGCTGTGATGATGGGCTCAAGCATAGCAAGGATCATGGAGCTGGTGCGGGATCAGGCAGTGTTTTGTTCTGCTGTGTGTGGGATCACTATGAGTTGGTAATGAGTCGACGGCACCTAACAACAACAATGCAGGTCTTGCCCAGTCCTACTTTGAGAGCTTTCTAAGCTAAGTGACTCATTCCTCTGTATTGGACAATGTTTCTGGATTATTCATAAAGTTTGCACAATAATGTATCAGTCAGTGTTTCTCTGCTATTCGTAAGGTTTTCCCTGGCCAATTCTTTGAGAAGTGGATGGCCTCTTCTTTCTTTCTAGTCTGTCTCAGTCTGCAAGCCGGGCTGATGCCTGTGCACCATGTGCACCCCATGGAATTTGAAACACCAGTGTCACAGCCTCAAGACTCACAGCAACACATCACCACAGTAGGACAAACCAACAGACAAGTTTGTCTCCCTTTGCTGTTGGAAACCTCTCCAACCACCCTTACCTGGATCCCTGAGGCTGACTCCTGGATCTTTTCTGGTCCTCTTTGCCTTTTTTTCCTCTTCCTGCTTTCCTGACTTGCTGCTTGTGGAGCATGGCCTAGGTTCCCTCTCCTCACCTGGGTCCCTGTGGTTGACTCCTCGATCTGTTCTGATCCCCTTTGCCTTTTCTGTCCTCTCCCTGCTTTCCTGACTCACTGCTTGTGGGGCTTGGCCTAGGTTCCTTCTCATCACTTGGATCCCTGTGGCTGACTCCAAGTACAAAGCATGAACCTAGGAAAATTGGAAATTGTCAAGAATTAAATGGAGCACATAAAGTTCAATGTCCTAAGCATTAGTGAGCTGAAACAGATTATTTTTGGTCATTTTGTGTCAGACAACCATATAATCTACTCGCCTGGGAATGATAAATTGAAGAGGAATGGTGTAGCATTCATCATCACAAAGAATATTTCAAGATCTATCCTGAAGTACAATGGTGTCAGTGAGAGAATAATATCATACACCTATAAGGAAGACCAGTTAATACTACTATTAGTCAAATTTACGCACCAACCACTAATGCCAAAAAGGAGGACATTGAAGATTTTTATCAGCTTCTCCAGTCTGAAATTTACCAAGCATTCAATCAAGATATATTGATTATTACTGGTGATTGGAATGCAAAAGTTAGAAACAAAGAAGAATCATCAGTAGCTGGAAAATATGGCCTTGGTAACAGAAATGATGCCAGAGATTGCATGATAGAATTTTGCAAGACCAATGACTTATTCATTGCAAAAACTTTTTTCAACAATATAATCAGTGGCTATACATGTGGACCTTGACAGATGGAATACACAGGAATCAAATGGACTACACCTGTGGAAATTGCTGATGGAAAAGCCCAATATCTACAGTCAAAACAAGTCCAAGAGCTGACTGTGGAACAAACCATCAACTGCTCATATGCAAGTTCAAGTTGAAGCTAAAGAAAATTAAGTCAGGAAGAGCCAATATAGAATCTTGATTATGTCCCATCTGAATTTAGAGACCATCTGAAGAATAGATTTGATGCAATGGATATCAATGACCAAAGACCAGGTGAGTTGTGGAATGACATCAAGAACATCATACATGAAGAAAGTAAGACAATGATACACCCAACTACTCTAAGGAGATGTACTCCTTAAATCAGTCAGCCATGAGACACCAGAGGGGCAACATTCACATAGAGGAAAAGCTGGACAGACAGGATGCATAGTTAAGAAGGTCACAGGGAGGAGGGTAGTCACAGGGAGGGGAGGGGAGAAGAGCTTTTTATAGTTGGGGATGGTAATCAGGATGTGAAATCAAATGTGCATCAACTGTTGAATATAAAACAAGTTTGCTTGTGAATTTGCAGCCAAAACACAATTAATAAATAAAGACAGGAAAGGAAAAAAAGGAACAAAACTGATGTCAAGAGAGACTCTGAAACTTGGTCTTGAATGGAAAGTAACTAAAGCAAATAGAAGAAATGACAAGATAAAAAAACTGAACAGAAGATTTGAAAGGGCAGCTGGAGAAGAAAAAGTAAAGTATAATGAAGTGTGCAAAGACCTAGAATTAGAAAACCAAAAGGGAAGAACACAAGCTGAAAGAACTGAAGAAAAAATTCAAGCCTTGAGTTGCAAGATTTAAAGATTCTATGGGCAAAATATTGAATGATGCAAGGAGCATCAAGAGAACATAGAAAGAATACACAGACTCACTATACCAAAAGAAATTGATCAATATTCAACTATTTCAGGAGGTAGCATATGATCAAGAACAAATGGTATTGAAGGAAGAAGTCCAAGATGCACTGAAGGAATTGGGAATAAACAAGCTTCCAAGAATTGATTAAATACTTGAAACATTGAGATGTTTCAAGAGATGGATGCAGCACTAGAGGTGCTTACTCACTTATGCCAGGAAATTTGGAAGGCAGCTATTTGGCAAACTGACTGGAAGAGATTGATATTTGTGCCCATTCCAAAGAAATATGATCCAACAGAATGTAGAAACTATCAAACAATATCAATTAATATCACATGCAAGTAAAATTTTGCTGAAGAAAATTCAAAACAAGTTGCAGGAGTATATGACAGGGAAAATCCAGAAATTCAAGCTGGATTCAGAAGAGGACATGAAACAAGGGATATCACTGTTGATGTCAGATGGATCTTGGCTGAAAGTAAATACCAGAAAGATGTTTATTTGTGTTTTATTCACTATGCAAAGGCATTTGACTGTGTGGATCATAGCAAATTATGGACAACATTGCAAATAATGAGAATTCCACAACACTCCATTGTGATCATGAGGAACATAGACCAAGAGGCTAACATTTGAACAGAACAAGGAAATACTGTTGTTGTTGTTGTTAGTAGCCAGCAAGTCATCTCTGACTGATAGTGACCCTATGAACAGCAGAATGAAACACTGCCTGGTCCTGCACCAACTCCATGATCCTTGCTATACTTGAGCCCATCGCTGCAGCCACTGTGTCAATACATCTTGTTGAAGGCCTTCCTCTCTTTCATCAACCCTCTACCTTATCAAGCATGACATCCTTTTCCAGGGAATGGTCCCTTCTGACAACATGACCAAAGTAGGTGAGATGAAGTCTGGCCATTCTCGCTTCCAAAGAGCATTCTGGCTGTACTTCCTCCAGGACAGATTTGTTAGTCCTTCTAGAAGACCGTGGTACTCTTAGCATTCTTCTCCAACACCACAACTCAAAAGCATCCACTTTTCTTTGATCTTCCTTATTCATTGTCCAGCTCCCACATGCATATGAGGCAATTAAAAATGCCATGGCTTGTGTCAGGCACACCTTAGTCCTCAAGGAGACATTTTTGCTCTTCAGCACTTGAAAGAGATCCTTTGCAGCCAATTTTCCCAGTGCTATACATGATATGATGCTATGACTGCTGCTTACATTGTCATCAATTTGTAGAACCAAGCAACATGAAGTCTTTGACAACTTCAAATGTTTCTCCATTTATCGTGATGCTGCTTATAGGTCCAGTTGTGAGGATTTTTGTTTTCTTCATATAGAGGTGTAATCCATACTGCAGACTGTAGTCTTTAATCTTCATCAGTAAGTTCTTCAAGTCATGCTCACTTTCAGCAGCAAAGTTGTGTCATCTATGTATCACAGATTGTTAATGAGTCTTCCTCCAATCCTGATGCCATGTTCTTCTTCATATAATCCAGCTTCTCGGATTATTTGCTCAACATACAAATTGACTAAGTATGGTGAAAGGATACAACTTTGACACATGCCCTTCTTGATTTTGAACCATACATTATCCCCTCGTTCTGTTCAAATGACAGCCTCCTGATCTATGTACAGGTTCCTCATGAGTACAATAAAGTGTCTAGAATTCCCATTCTTCTTAATGTTATCCATAATTTATTATGGTCCACACAATCTAATGCTTTTGCACAGTCAATAAAACATAAGTAAACATCTTCCTGGAATTCTTTGCTTTCAGCTAAGATCCATCTGATATCAGCAATGATACACCTCATTCCATGTCCTCTTCTGAATCCAGCTTGCATTTCTGGAAGCTCTCTGTTACTGCTGTAACTGTTTTTGAACTATCTTCAGTAAGATTTTACTTGCATATTATATTAATGATGTTGTTGTTGTTGTTGTTGTTGTTATATGCCGTCGAGTCGGCCCCGACTCATAGCAACCCCTCCTTGGGTTTCCGAGGCAGTATCACTATGGAAGTAGGATTGCCCAACCTTCCTTCCGAGGAGTGGCTGGTGGGTTTGAACTGCCAGCCTTCTGGTTAGCAATCAAGTGCCTTAGGCACTATGCTACCAGAGCTCCTATATTAATGATAGTGTTCAATAATTTCCACATTGGTGGGATCACCTTTCTTTGGAATGGGTACAAATATGGATCTCTTCTAGTCAATTGGCCAGGTAGCTGTCTTCCAAATCTCTTGGCATAGCCAAGTGAGTGCCTCCAGTGCCCCATCCATTTCTTGAAACATCTCAATGGGTATTTCGTCAATTCCTGGATCCTTGTTCTTCACCAGTTCTTTCAGTGCAGCTTCAACTTCTTCCTTCAGTACCATTGGTTCTTGATCATTTGCCACCTCCTGGAAGGGATGAACATTGACCAATTTTTTTTGGTAAAGTGACTCTGTGTATTCCCTCCATCTTGTTTTGATGTTTCCTATATCATTCAATATTTTAACCATCGAACCTTTCAATGTTACAATTCAAGGCTTCAATTTTTTCTTCAGTTTTTTCAGCTCGAGAAAGTCCAAGTGTGTTCTTCCTGTTTGGTTTTCTAACTCCAGGTCTTTACATTTTATTATAATAATTGACTTTGTCTTCTCAAGCTGTTCTTTGAAATCTTCTCTTTTATCTTGTGATTTCTTCCATTGGCTTTAGCTACTCTCCACTCAAGGGCAAGTTTCAGAATCTCTTTTTCTTGACATCCATTTTGGTCTTTTCTTCCTTTCCGTCTTTTTAATGACCTCTTGCATTCTTCATGGATGATGTTCTTGATATCATCCCACAATTCTGGTTTTCAGTCATTGGTGTTCCATGCATCAAATCTATTCTTTAGATGGTCTCTAAATTCAGGAAGGATATATTCCAGATCATATTTTGTCTCTCATGGACTTGTTTTAATTGTCTTCAACTTCAAGTTGAACTTACATATGAGCAGTTGATGGTCTGTTCGACAATTAACTCCTGGTCTTGTTTGGCTGAAGATATTGAGCTTTTCCATCACCTCTTACCAAAGATGTAGTCAATCTGATTCCTGTGTACTCCATCTAATGAAGTCCACATATATAGCCACTGTTTGTGTTGTTGAAAAAAAGGTATTTGTGACGAATAAGTTGCTAGTCTTGCAAAATTCTATCATATGATCTCCAGCTTATTTCTATCACCAAGGCCAAATTTTCTAACTACTAGTGATTCTTCTTTGTTTCCAACTTTTGCATTCCAGTCACCAGTGATAACTAACACATATTAATTTCATGTTCTTTCAATTTCAGACTGCAAAAGTTGATAAAAATCTTCCATTTCCTCATCTTTGGCTTTGGTGTTTGAGACGTAAATTTGAATAATAGTAGTATTAACTCGTCTTCCTTGTAGGCATATGTATATTATCCTATCACTGACAACATTGTATTTCAGGAGAGATCTTGAAACATCCTCTGTGATGATGAATGCCATGCCATTGCTCTTCAAATTGTCATTCCTGATACAGTAGATCATACAGTTGTCTGATTCAAAATGGCCAAAACCAGACCATTTCAGCTCACTAATGCCTAGGATATCAATCTTTATGCATTCCATTTCATTTTTGACAACTTCCAATTTTCCTGCATTCATATTTAATACATTCCATGTTCTGATTATTAATAGATGTTTGAAGCTGTTTCTCCTCAGTTGAGTTGTGCCATGTCAGCAAATGGAGGTCCTGAAAGCTTTACTTTATCCATATTATTACAGTTGGTCCTACTCTGATGAGGCAGCTCTCTCCCAGGTATATTGTGAGCACCTTCTGACCTAAGGGACTCATCTGTTGTCACTGTATCAGATAATGTTTCCGGGCTATTCATAAAATTGTGCAGTAATGTATCAGACAGTGTTTCTCTGCTATTCATAAGGTTTTTCTGGCCAATTTTTTGAGAAGTGGATGGACTCTTCCTTCTTCTGAGCCTGCCTCAGTCTGTAACCTACATTGAAACCAGTGCACCATGTGAAACCCTGCTGGCATTTAAAACACCAGTGGCACAGCCTCCATCCTCACAGCAACAGGCAAGACACCACAATATGACAAATTGACAGATAAGTTCATCTCACTTTGCTATTCAAAACCTCTCTGCCCTCCCTTTATCTGGATCCTGCCACCATCAGCCCTGGCTTCCCTCCTTCCTGCCTTTGGATGGGGGCTGTCTCCCTCCCCTTACCTGGATCCTGCCACCATTGGCCCTGGTTTTCCCTTACTGTAGGGAATACTACATGGTTTAAAGTCAGGAAAGGTGTGAATGAGGGTTTTAACTTTTTACCATACTTATTAAATCTGTATGCTGAGCAAATAATCTGAGAAGCTAGACTATATGAAGAATTTAGCATCAGGACTGGAGGAAGAATCATCACCAACCTGCAATATGCAGAGAACACAATCTTGCTTGCTGAAAGTGAAGATGACATAAGCATTTAGTGATGAAAAATCAAAGACTACAGTCTTCAGTATGTACAAACTCAACATAAAACAAAAATTCTCACAACTGGACCAATAAGCATCATCATGAGAAATGGAGAAAATATCAAAATTGCCTGGGATTTCATTTCACTTTGATCCATAATCACCATCTGTGGAAGCAACATTTAAGAAATCAGACACCATATTGTACTGCAAATCTGCTGTAAAAGACCTCTTCAAAGTGCTGAAGAACAAAAATGTTTTTTTGAAGACTAAGGTGCAGTTAACCCAAGCCATGGTATTTTTAATTGCCTCCTATGCGTATGAAAACTGGACAATGAATAAGGAAGAGCAAAGAACAGTTAATGCCTTTGACTTATTGTGTTGGCAAAGAAGTGCAGCTAAAGTGCTCCTTAGAAGTGAGAATGGCCAGACTTTGTCTCACCTACTTTGGTCTTGTTGTTAGAAGGGACCACTCCCTGAAGAAGAATATCATGCTTTTGTAAAGTAAAAGTTCAGCAAAAAAGGGGAAGACTCTCAACAAGATGGATTGACACTGGCTACAACAATGGATTCAAGTTTACTAAGGATTGTGAGGATGGCACAGGACCACGCAGTGTTTCGTTCTGTCAGAGCTGACTTGATGGCACCTAACAACAACAACATGGAGTTGCAACTTACCTTTTAATGTAGTATTACTGGGTCCTTTCAAAAATCTCTGGAGAAATGCCTACTCAAGTTTATTTTCCACTTTTTAACTTAGCTGTTGTCTTTTTGTTGTTGAATTGTTGGAGTCCTGTATATATTTTAGATAATGAATACCTGTCAGATATATGGATCCCAAATATTTTCTTCCACTTTGTAGGTTGTCTCTTCACTTTTTTTTTAAGCCTTCTTGTGGTCATTATGTTTGCATGTCAACTTGACTGGGCCTGTTTGAGTGGCTGGGCAGCTGGTGGTAGTTATTCCCCATGATGAGACTGGCAATCAACTCCATGGTGGAATCTACCACAAGCAGCTGAGTAGCTGTCTTTTGGATGTGGTCTGCTTCCTGTATATAAGGAGAAGCCTTGGGAATGGTCACTAGCCTATGGCATGCTTAAACCCTGGATGTATCCATGTCGTTGTTCATCAGCCTGCCATGCTCTGCCGACCTTGGGATTTACAATGGACTTAAGTGAATGGCCTGCCATGTGGTTTGGTAATATCGGGACTGTGCCTTTTTTACTTGTCAACCTTGGGGCTTCTCAGCCTCTGCAGCCAGCAGCTGTCTGAGGGAAGAAATGCCTCTAGCTCCAGTGGGCCAGGAGCAGGAGGCAGAGCTGGACCCCAAGGTTGAGGGGCCTGGCACTTTGAACTTGGACTTAAAGCATCTAAATTGTAAGAATAAACTCCTGTTTAAGACCATCCCATTTGTGGTATATTCCTGTCAGAGCGGCACTTGGTAACCAGAACACTTGTAGATATATTTTTTCTTATTCTTTTGTTGTTAAGACTATACACAGCAAACTATACACCAATTCAACAGTTTCTACATGTACTATTTAGTGACATTGATTACATTCTTTGACTTGTACAACCATTCTCCCCCTCGTTTTGTGAATTGTTCCTCCCTCATTAACATAAACTCACTGCTGCTTAAGGTTTCTATCTAATCTCTGAAGTTGCTGTTGTCAATTTGAATCTCAGATAGATATTTCTTAAAAGAGCTAAAGCTCAAAGCAGATATTTTTAATAGTTAAATTAACCAATTGTTCATTTTAAGAAGATGTTAGGGAAAGAGGTAAAAGTGAAGAGACAATACTATGCTGCAAGTTTTGAAGATGGAGTGAAGGGCCACTAGCCAAGGAATGCAGGTCTACTTTTCTAGAAAAAACAAAAAGCAGATTATCCCCTGAAGCCTCAAGAAGTAATATAGCCCCACCAACAACTTCATTTTTTTACTTCTGACCTCCATAATTGTGAGAGAATAAATTTTGTTGTTTTAGCCACTAAGTTTGTGGTAATTTGTTACGGTAACAATAGGAATCTAGTACAACTGACATTTACCACTCGATCCATTAAAATGATCAAGTCACTTCCATCTTTAAAACAAGTGCAAAAATAAGCCCCTGTCCTATTTACCTCTCCCCTTTTCAGCTTGGCACCTTGAGAGGATTCTACATCATCTCCTCTTCAGATTCCTAAAGTTAATTAATCTGGTCTACTTTTAGACCAAGGAGCCCTAGTTGGACAGTGGTTAAGCACTCATCTGCTAACCAAGAAGTTAGTAATTCACACCTACCAGCCACTCTACAGGAGAAAGGTAAATATTTACAACCTTGGAGGCAAGGTTTGTCTTAGTTCTACTCTGACCTATAGGGTCACTGTGAGTTGGACTTGACAGCAGTTTGTTTTTGTTTTTCTTTTTGTTTTTTTTTTTTTTTTCATGTTTAGACCAGAATCTGTTCTGAAGCTTTTCTACCAAACATCACCAATATTGATCTACTGGTTGTCAAAACCAAACAACACTGTTTAGTCCTTGACTTAGGAATTCCTGGCAATATTTGAGGTTTTGGAACTGTCTCTCTTTTCCAAAGGAATGTCTAGGACCTTGAAATGGGATGAATATATTTTGTATGTTGGATGGACATTAATTTCCCTTGAATTCAGCACATTATTCTCTTTTAAGCCTACTTTTCTTCTTATATTTTCAATCAGGATTAATGACTCCATCACATATTTCTAACTACTCAAGAAACCTGGAAGCCTCTTTGATCTATCACTTCCCTCAATTTTCATGAATTATAGCTCCTGACATGTCTAAATTCCATATCCCCTTCTCTGTAACCTAACTAGAGCAAGCCTCATGTTTTCTCATCTGGTTTACTGTTGCAGCCTATTCACTTCCTTTTCATTTTCCACCCTACTGGCCAGCATTTCTCTAACATGTAAGTCTGATCATGTCACTTTTTGGTTTAAAATCCATTAAGATTGCCTCATTACTTTTAGGTTAGATTTGTTAGCATTTCATCCCTTTTTAGATCCACCAAACACTACAGAGAGTGATGATGAATAAGTATTTTGATTCAGACAAATCTATGTAATACTAGAAAACAAAAAAACAGTGTTGTCCAGTCAAATCCAATTCACAGTGGCCCTATAAGGACTGAATAAAACTGCCCCTTAGGGTTCCCGTGGTTGTAAATCTTTTACCTTCCTCCCGTAGAGCAGAGTGGCTGGTGGGTTTGAACTGCTACCCACTGTGACATCAGGGGTCCTTATACAGTTCCACCATGTATTAGTTTCAACTACTGGATAAATTAGTTCACTAAAAGTCTTACTTTTTAACTGTATAAAAGGGATGATAACTCACAGAATTCTTAAAGGATTAAGAATTAAGTTAAAAAGTTCGATTTTGTAAAGTGACCTGGTACAAACCAATCAGGTGTAAGTGTCATTATTATGGGGAAGTATTGAAAGCATGAACAGAGCACTACTTACTATGTCCTTCCCTGAGATATGAAGCATATGCAAGCATTAAAAATCTTGATTTATGTGGTGACACTAGTGTCAAATCAATTGCATTCAAGCAATCCTTTGTCAACATTCGTTGAATATGTATTTATTGAGGACTGGTTAAGTGCTTGACTAAACAGAAAGTTGGCAGTTGGAATCTACCCAGAAGCACCTTGAAAGAAAGACCTGGAAATCTGCTTCTGAAAGGTCTCAGCCCTGGAAAGTCTGTGGGACTGTTCTACTCTGCACCACATGAGGTAGCCATGAGTCAGAATCAAGTCTGTGGCAATTTTTTTCTTGTTTTGGTATAAAGTGCTAGGCACTGTTTTTATACACAAGGTAGAATAATACACAAAATGCCAACTTACTGCCTTCATAGAGCATGCATTCTAGTAGAGAAGACTGTTACAAGATAAATAAATAAAATATACATTATGTTAAATGGCAAAATGTTCTAAGAAGAAAAATTACAATAGGGAAGAAGGAAGACAATGTTCAA
Organism: Orycteropus afer afer; assembly: GCF_000298275.1. NCBI lineage: Eukaryota > Metazoa > Chordata > Mammalia > Tubulidentata > Orycteropodidae > Orycteropus > Orycteropus afer. The sequence continues at coordinate 2,005,767 of NW_006921951.1, forward strand.
TGGGGTGTTATATTTTAAATAGGGTAGAAAGAGAAGTTCTCTTTTACATGATGGCTTTTGAGTGAAGAAGACTGGAAGGACGTGAGGAGACCAAGCATGCCGTTTTCTGAGAAAGAATATTGGTAGCTGAAGGCCAGCAAAGCCCTGAGGCAGAATGAGCCCCACGGGTTTAAGAACCAGCAAAGATGTCTTTGTGGCTGAACCTGAAAGACCAGGGCTAGAGAGGTAGAACATAAAGTCAGAAACAGTATAGTGACGAGGCAAATCATGTATAACTCCAGGGATCATAATAAAGACTTTTTACTCTGACTATGATTGGAAGGCATGACATGGTAAATATGTTGAGAATTTTGTTCTTACTTAATTTTTCTTATTTTTATTGAAAATTTCAAAAATTCATGTACACATTTTACTTATTTATTTTTTTACTTTGGATATCTTTAAAGAAAAGCACAAGAAATAAAACAATATAAAAAGCTATAACAAATTATATTACTTAATTGCTTGATATTATAACACATTAATTATGTTTTTTTTTCCTTTTTTGTTTTATCTCTGATAGTGATGTGAATCGTTCTAACAGCTCTCCTGACAGTTTGCTTTTCAAGGAAATACAATAGTACTGCTTTTTCCAGCAATAACATGGGAAACAAAATTGAATCGAGATAGTTTAACACTTTCAGAGTTACAATCCCAACATTTCTTTGGAAGTTCATTCTATATCACATTCATTTAGGTTACCATTGTATAATTATTTCACAATATTCAGTTTACTAAATCACAAATTAATCTGTGATATTAATAAATACATATGTTGTATCTATGAAAAAATAATTACCTATAAATGTTGCAGATAGTCTTTTGAGCTTTTCTACTGCAGAAAGGCTCCTTGGTTAAGAAACAATGCACACAAATGTAACTACAGTCAGAAGTCAAATGAGCACACTGGGTCTGTGATATTTCTGCCACAGGCGTTTTCAACACCTGTTGATCAGTCAATCAGAGGAAAGCTCCGGGGCTGAAGATATGCCAGCACTGTGGAAATTCTTTCCCAAAATAGCAATAGCTGAGCAAATTGCTAGGTTAACAGAAGTAGAGCACAGACAGACCTCAGGATTTTTGTCTTCAATGGTCAACATTTTTTTCAGTGTCTAAATCCTTCCTTGGTCCAACAGCTGATTTCCTCCTTTGTTACATTCTCTCTTCCTTTCTGTTTTCCCAGAGAGGAAAGCCACATCCTTCCGCTTTTCTTCATAAGCAGTTTTCGAAATTATTATACAGCTGTCTATAGTCATCTGGCACTGTAGTCATCTCCACTTGCAAGTTTAGTATCCCCTTGTTATTATCTCCATCAAACATATCAAATGCAAACTTGAAGAAAATCCAAAGGCTGTTAGTGTTGATATAGGTCAAATAAGTCTCAAAGACATTTTTAAAGATACAATGATCTTGATAGAATTGTCCCTTCCAATCTAACGGAAAATAAAAACCAAAATGATCTCATAAATATATATGTATCCAACTCAATTTTAAAAAGACAATTGGTTTCTTTCTTGTTTCCATTAGTGGAATATAATGAGCATTTATCTTTGCTATTATTATAAACACTTTAGAAAAACCACTTTTATGACCACCTTAAAATTCCCTGAGTTTACTAAATTGCACATTTAGGTTTTTCCAAGTTTTGCTATTATAAGTAATACTAGATTGAACATGTTTTTATATAAAGCCTTTCCTATTCAGTATTGAGTTCAGAGTAGATACTAGTTCAGAGTAGATAGTAGGTTAGAATGACATTTGTAGATTATTTTTATAGGCAATTGAGTATATTAAAATCAATTTTTCCTTCAGAAGAGCAGGATTTGGCATTCTATTTATTCTATTCTTCCATTCCCTTCTATTCTTCAGTACAATTAAGACTTCCATATTAGTTGTTATTATTCTTTATTTTTTATTTTTTATTACCATGTATTACTGTATATATATGTACTTATGTGTATATTTGTATGTATCTATAAATATATGTATATATGTATATACATGTGTGGATATTCTCTTCTCATACTGCAAATGTTTTGGTGGGTTTTGTAGATCCTTTTATTGGAAGTAGATGTTGAATTTTATCCAAAACTAAAAAAAAAAAAAAAAAAAAACCTCGTTGCCATCAAGTTGACTCCAACTCGTAGTGGCCTTATACAGTAAAACTGCCCCACAGGTTTCCAAGGCTATAATCTGTGAAAACAGACTACCACATCTTTCTCTCCAGGAGCTGGTAGGTTCAAACAACTAAACTTTTGGTTAGCGCTGAGTGACTTAACCACTGTGTCAACAAGGCCCTTTGAGTTTTGTCCAAGGACCCTTTAATTATCTACTGAGATGGTCACATGGTTTTTCTCTTTTGACGTATTTATGTGATTCTTTGAAATTTAATCAATCTTTTATAACTTGATTAAAACACAGTTGGTTGTGGTGGTGTATTATTCTTTTATTATTGACTTTCTATTAAATAAGAATTTTTTTACAGATTGTGTATTAGTATTCATAACATTAGCCTATAATTTTCTCTTTATTTAATTAGATAGCCATGTTATTCTGTCTTTGTAAAAAAAAATTGAACTCATTATACTTAAATTAATAAAACCTGCCTTTGAAATGTGTGTCACTGGCTTGTAAGCCCTGAATAAAACTTGTCTCTGCAGTGGAGTCCTATGAACCAGTTTGCAAATGAGACTATTTCTGCCAAAGAGCAATTATGCCTAATTGTGCTCCAATACCCATCTCTAAACATAGATTATGCAATCTAGTCTCAGACAATGTCAATCCCACTTCCATTATTATCATGATAAGATTATTTTTCTCTATTTGTTTTCAAAACACATATATAAATCAGTAAATGTCCCAAGAAGCAGAAGCATATGACAGAAAGATCAACCCAAGCTTCAGCTACTTGTGTGGCAGATTTAACCATTATTGTTGTTGTTATGTGCCGTTGAATTGGACCCAACTTATAGTGACCCCTCCTTGGGTTTCCAAGGCAGTATCACTACAGAAGTAGATTGCCCAACCTAGGAGGAGTGGCTGGTGGGTTTGAACTACTACACTTCTGGTTAGCAGTCAAGTGCCTTAGGCACTATGCTACCAGAGCTCCCCTGATTTAACCATAGTTCAGATAATTTAATTTATAAGATATAAATCTGGTGTTTACTGCTACATATAGATGAAGATACAGACTGTATGTTGTTGTTGTTGTTATTTGCCATCGAGTCGGCCCCGACTCCTAGCAACCCCTCCTTGGGTTTCCGAGGCAGTTATCACTACGGAAGTAGGATTGCCCAACCTTCCTTCCGAGGAGTGGCTGGTGGGTTTGAACCGCCAG
>NW_006921951.1:2009242-2010860 GCF_000298275.1 Orycteropus afer afer
TCTTTTCTTTTTTTGTTTTCTCTTGACATTTATTGATGGTCTTGAAGAAGATAAGGGAAAGGTAGACAAAAAAAATGCCTTATGTTGGTTTTAGACACACTGGTAGCATAGTGGCTAAGGCACTTGACTGCTCACCAGATGGCTGGCAGTTCAAACCCATCAGCCACTCCTCGGAAGGAAGGTTAGGCAATCCTACTTCCGTAGTAATACTGCCTCGGAAACCCAAGGTGGGGTCGCTATGAGTCAGGGCTGACTCGACGGCACATAACAACAACAACAGACTGTATAGAGACTTTGAAATTTGGTCTTGAATGGAAAGTAGCTAAAGTGAGTGGAAAAAATAATGAATTTAAGAGCTAAACAGGGAGTTCAAAGGGTGGCTCTAGAAGACAAAGTATTATAATAAAATGTGCAAACACTCGGAATTAGAAAACCAAAAGGGAAGAAGACACTCAGCATTTCTCAAGCAGAAAGAATGGAAGAAAAAATTTAAGCCTCCTGTTGAAATAGTGAAGGATTCTGAGCACAAACTTAGCAGAAACAAAGAATACCAGAAAGATATTAACCTGTGTTCTATTGACTATGCAAAGGCATTCGACTCTGTGGGTCATAACAAATTATAGACAACATTGGGAAGAATAGGATTTCCAGAACACTTAATTGTGCTCATGAGGAACCTGTACATAGACCAAGAGGCTGTCGTTCAAACAGTACAAGAGGATACTGCATGGTTTGAAATCAGGAAGGGCATGGATCAGTGTTACATCCTTTCACCATACTTACTCAATCTGTATGCTGAACAAATGATCTGAGGATCTGGACTATATAGAGAAAAACACTTCATCAGGATTGGAAGCAGACTCATTAACAACCTGCAATATGCAGATGACAAAAACTTGCTTGCTGAAAAGAAGAGGACTTGAAGCACTTAATGATGAAGATCAAAGAATACAGTCTTCTGTATGGACTACACCTGAACATAAAGAAAACAAATATCTTCACAAATGGACCAATAAGCAACATCAGGATAAGTGAAGAAAAGATAGAAGTTGTCAAATATTTCATTTTACTTGGACCCACAATCAACACCCATGGAAGCAGTAGTCAAGAAATTAGATGTCTTATTATGCTGGGAAAATCTGCTACAAAAGACCTCTTTAAAGTGTTGAAAAACAAAAATGTCACTTTGAAGACTAAGGTGCACCTGACCCAAGCCATGGTATTTTCAATCACCTCATATACATGTGAAATGATAAATAAGGTAGACTGAAGAAGAGTTGATGCCTTTGAATTGTGATGTTAGTGAAGAACACTGAAAGTACCATGGACTGCCAGAAGAAGAAATAAATCTGTCTTGCAAGAAGTACAACCAGAATGCTCCTTAAAAGCAAGAATAGCCAGACTTCAACGATTATTTTGGTCATACTGACAGAAGGGATCAGTCTCTGGTGAAGGATATCATGTTTGGTAATGTAAAGGTCAGCAAAAAAAAAAGGGGGGGTAAGACCCTCACACACCCATGTACATCACAGCACTATTTACAATAGCCAAAAGATGGAAACAACCTAGGTGTCCATCAACTGAGGAATGGATAACCAAACTATGTTACATACACACA
>NW_006921951.1:2012170-2013322 GCF_000298275.1 Orycteropus afer afer
AGAAGAAGTGGGAGGGGAGTTGTTGCATTGTGGTAAATTGTGGTCACTGTCATGAGACAAAGTGTATGTGAACTGCTGTATGGAAAGTGAATTTGCTCTGTAAATTTTCACCCAAATGACAATTTAAAAAAGAAGAGTAAGACCCTCAATGAGATGGATTGCACAGTGGCTGCAATGATGGGCTCAAGCACAGCAAATATTGTGAGGATGGCACAAGACGGAGCGGTGTTTCATTCTGTTGTACATGGGGTTGCTTTGAGTTGGAGCCAACTCGAGGGCATCTTACAACAACATAGATGGACATAGCCAATTTAATTGAACAAATCTTTAATTGAACATGTAAGAGAGAGATGCACAAAGTCTGGCCATGATTTGAAGGACAATTGTTCCAAGGAGCACCAGATGGGTCATTGTTCTGCCAGCACTTTATGGCTCCATTTTTAGTTTGTTTATCAATTACCATTTATATGCTGCCCCATGGCCCTTGTTTGCTGGTGAAATACGCTAGGAATGAAGAGTGAAATAAAATGTGTGTCCTGAAAATGGGGTTAAGGAGGTCAGTTCATTGAGCCTTGGGGGTGGTTTACAGGTTTCTGGACTACCAGCAAGGGAGATGGCCAAAGAAGGATGAATAAAGAAGGCTTCAAGATCTCTTTCACCACTCCCCTTATATCAGAGAAGCTTTGGTGACTTTTGTTTTACCTATTGGGTGTTTGAAGAACCAGTCTGCTTCTTTTAAACCAGGACACCAAAATATACTATATCCTTTATTGGCCTAAAACTGTAGGGAAGACCAATAGATGGTATGAAAATAGAGTATTTTATAGATAAGAAAATCCAGGAAAAGAAGAAAAATCAGTATAGTCATTAATCTAAAGGATGAAAGTTTACAGTTACATATTGAGATATTTGAATTTGCAATTTTGAAAATGGAGAATCTCCAAGTGTGGTTGTGGAACTGAGGGGTTGAAAGGAATAGGTGTCATAGCCAACATCCAAGATGACCACCAGCAAACCTCTCCTACCAGTACTCATTTCCTTGTGTATTGTGTATGGTATTTTTTTTTGTTATATATCACACTCACATAAATAATACAACATCATACAGCATGCATAGCACACAAGATGGTCCCACAATTTGCAATATATATA
>NW_006921951.1:2013422-2036780 GCF_000298275.1 Orycteropus afer afer
ATGTTATTTGCATAAAAAATATAGTGGTTTCAGATGGTGCCCAGCTACCAGTGCCAACCACTTAGGAAAGGATCAAAACTGGAGATCCTGGATAGAGTTGGAGGAAAAAACATGGAACAAAATTCAAAAACTCAGTAATGACCAGAATTACTGGTTGGATAGAGTCTGGTGGGACCCCCCAAAACTATGGCCCTGGGATACACTTTGGACCTGGAATAAAACACTCTCCCAGGGGCTGGCACTCAGCCCAACAGTAAATAAATGTACACACAGACCACTCAACCAAGGGTTGAGTATTCACCCACATACTCTATGGAGATGCATCCCTTGGAGCAATCAACCATGGGGCACCAGAGGGGCAACATTAACATGGAGGAGATGCATGACACACAGGAGTGCATAACTATGAAGGACACGGGGGTAGGAGGCTTACTGGGAGTGGAGGGGTGGAGAGTGAGTAAGAGTTGGGGATAGTAATTGGGGAGTCAAACCAAATGTCCATGAAATGTTGAATGCTATCTAAATTTGCACCTAAAGCACAGTAACAATAATAATAATAATAAAATACAGTAGTTTCCTTCCACAGTGAATAGGGCTGACTTGTATGACCAAAAAATATTATAAAAGGAATGTTACCTTCAAGTCCAGGTGTAGTAGGTTAGGTTATATGTCAACTTGGCTGGGCCTGGTTTTGAATGGCTGGGCAGCTGGATATAGTTATTCCCCATGATGAGACTGGTAATCAATTCCAATGTGGAATCTACTGTGAGCAGCTGAATAACTGCCTTGGTGATATGGTCTGCTTCCAGTATCTATGAAGAAGTTTTGAGGAACATCTCTATCTTTTTGGCACATCTGGATCCTGCATTTGGCTGAGACTTCATCTCAAGGCCTGCTATGCTGCTACTAATCTTGGGACTGTGTCATTTTGTTTGTCAGCCTTGGATTTGTCACCCTCAGTAGCCAACAGCTGCCTGAGTTAAGAGAAGCCTCCGGCATCAGTGGGCCAGGAGCAAGAGGCAGAGCTGAAGCCCAAGGTTGAGGAACTTTCACACAGTCCCTAGAGCTGGCACCTTGAACTCAGACTTCCAGCCTCCTAAAGCATAAGAGAATAAATCCCTGTTTGTTCAAGCCACCCATTTCTGATAATTTCTGTTAGAGCAGCACTGGGGGAAAAAAAAAACTCACTGCCATCAAGTTGAATCTGACTCATAGCAACCCCTCCTTGGGTTTCCAAGGCAGTATCTCTACAGAAGTAGATTGCCCAACCTTTGTTCCAATGAGTGGCTGGTGAGTTTTAGTAATTAGTAAAATTAATAATAAATTCATTATATATATATATATACATGTTAGGAGTGCTGGTGGTGTAGTGCCTAAGGCATTGACTGCCAACCAGAAGGCTGGTAGTTCAAACCCTCCAGCCACTCCTCAGAAGGAAGATTGGGCAATCTACTTCCGTAAAGATTTATCACATTGGAAACCCAAAGGAGGTCACTGTGAATCAGAATCAGCATGGCTGTGAGTTTGGTTTGGTTTGTAGAGAGAGAGAGATATCTCAAAGCAATGGCTCACACAGTTGTGGATGCTGGCAAATCCCAAGTCCATGGGTCAGATGTCAAGCTAAAGGCTCCTCCTGACTCACCTTGTTCCAGAGGCTGAGGAACCCAAGATCACTGTCAGGTGGCAAGCTGCTTACTCAGGGTTGTGAAGGCTAATGAATCCAAGAGAAGCAGGTAAGATAACAGGCTGCCAGTTCAAGTCCAAAGAACTGGAGGTCATATGATGATGAGCCAGATGCAGGATCCAGATCAAGCAAAAAGAGAGATTTGCAGTAACATCCATATATATTAGAAGCAAGCCACACCCCTGAGGATGCTCCCTTTCAATTGATTCGCTACTCATAGCAGATCTCATCATTGAGGTGATTACATTATATCAGATCTTATCAAGGGGTATTACATCATAATTGCTAAGCTACTGAGAATCATAGCCCAACTAAGTTGACACACATCCTTAACTATCAAATTATCATTTTTCTATATTTGCATTTTTTTTAGGAATAATACATTTTATACATAGTTGAAGCCCCTGTGTCTCCTCCAATCCAACTCCCCAAAATTTCCTTCAGTGTCTTATTCCTCCAGTCTCACCCCTGCCATTTTCTATGTTTTATGTTCCTAGGACTATAGGTTTAAAGTTTCCATACAATAAGCCTTTCATCTTTTCCAGGCATGGGAAGAGTTAGTCTCCTGCCTACATGGAGTCAGAATGGAAGGTTAGAGTCTAACTACTCCTCAGGGATTCTTTCAACTAAGTCTTTCAACCAATTCCCTGTTTTCAGTTCTTTCCTTACCTCTAGTAATATCCAGAAGCACCAAATAAAATTAATTTCATGGAGGGGCATGATAACTCCAATTCCTGAGCATGCTGGGACTCTGTGGGGTGAGTCATTCACTTTTCATCAACATTTTCTGGAATCACTTATGTTCTGAAATTTAGTTAGAACACTCATCCTTATAAGATTCAGTCCCATTATGTTTATGACTATTTCATCCTACTATGGACTACAGACCACAGTCACACCATTTCCCAACAATTTGTTGAGTTCTCATATCACCTACTGTCTTCTTTCTCAACTTCTGTCCTCTTGGATTTATACTCTTATCTTGTGAGGTTTTAGTAAGGAGCAGATATAAACTCATTGGTTTAATTAACCAAAGCCACCTCCCCAATACATATAGATTTTTTTTTTAATGGATTAATGAGTGTAACAGCTGAAATGGCCAGGCTGAAGTCTCCTAAAAATGTCCAGTTTCACAAAATGACCTGGAGTAATTTTGCAGAAAACAGCAAGCCTTACTTTATTATGAAGAAGAAGGGCAGATGGTCATAAATTTTCCACAATTAGTAAGTAAAACTTTTTTAGATAAGAAAGTGGATCAAGTGTGATGGTAAAATGCTATCCACACAAAGGAGGACTCAGTACTTCAATTCCAAGTTAATTTAACTGAGAGTTTTGTGTGAGTGATTATGTTTTCCCCTTTAGATTTGGCTCTGCTAATTGACCATGGAACAAAAAGCATTCTGTTCATGTTATCTCTATTCGTTATTTGAAGGATAAAATATGAGAGCATGTTACAAAGAAAGGCTGCAGAATAAATAATAAAATTGTTGATAACCTTTTTATAACCATAGGAAGGTACATACTTGTCTGGAACAAGTACCTTGCCATAAAGGATGTATCTTTATTCTAAGAATCTTAGTTTATGGTCTCAATTTAAATCCAATCATCTGAAACCTGTTACCAATTTAAACAAATCTCTGATCACACTAGTCTTAATTTTATGTTATTTATACATTATTCATAATATAAGTATGTATAAATATTGACAACCCCATTAAATATTTAAGATGAGTTTAGGTGATTAATTAAAATAAACAGCTATTTTAAAGTGAATTAAATACATAGACACAGGTTACCCAGATAATTTCTCGGACTTTTTTATTCTGACTTTATAGAATAATATCTGAGTGACCAAAACTTAAAGGATATATTGTTTCCTGTAAAAATATGCTAGTTGGGTTAGTGAATTTATGTATTCAACATTCATTTCTGCAATAATTATTTATTCGATGCTCATGATGTTCCAGGCATTGCACTAAGAACTCAATGTAATATTACATATAAGATTCATTTTCTATATGCTTATGACTATTTAATCATTCTATGGATCTTGTCTTTAATACACATGAGTCATACAGTAATTTTTACTTAACAATATGCAAGTATAAGTGCAGTGGGACTCTCAATTCATTTTGACAGGTGGGTAAATTTTAAAATAGTTAGTGGATTTACTATTTTTGGATAATCTTCCACATGACTAAAAGTTAAAAAAAACAGAGTGGATGATTACAGTAAGAAGAATGTTCATTGTGAGTATCACTTTTTCTACTTGGAAATCACATACTGTAGTTTAAGTAAGAACATGGGTTAGAAGGCAGGTGGTGATTTCCAGCCACAAAGTCACAAAGTCAGAGTAGAGAGGAACATGTGTAAAGTCTATGTTTATTAGATCCATAAATATAGTTCATTTCTACTCTAAGTGCCTTTAATTTCTAAGAACCTAGCCTTCAGACCTGGTGTTGCTTCCCAGCCCACTTCTGGAATTCCTGATCGAGGCAGTCTGCTGAAACATGAGTTCAGTTACCAAATATAGTTGAGTGGAGTAAGAGGACAGATGGGAATCTGAGGCCACAGTCGCCTCAAAGTGACCACGGACCAAGCAGTCTGTAATGAATAGTCGAGGCCAACCTCCACTCTCTCAGAGAAAAAGAAATGCTCATCTGAAATTTGTCACCTTTTGGAGTCTTCATACTGACTACCTTTGGAAAGGTCTGTAAGGTATATTTTAAAGTACTAACCAATAGCGCAATATTTTAAGGATTGTAAAGAAGCAGCTAAAATTATAACAAGAACAGCTTTCCTGAAATTATGATACTATTTAGAAGATGCTTTGATTTTGCTTTTAATTGGAGAAGAAACGTAGTAGGAATTTTAGAGTCTTTCCAAAACAGAGACTATGAAATGCACCTGCAGGCTTTATACCTACCTGTGCTGTCAGAGAACTACACTTTTTTTTTTTTATTATACTCTTAACCATGCTAATTGGGTGCTATCAATGCCCAAGGGATTAAGGGTCTTGTGGAGCCAACTTTTGTCAAGATTGTGTATGTGTTATGTTTCACAGAGAGTAAGAATCCAATCATCTGAAACCTCATCCATACTTTAGCTGAATAAACTGATGGCTTAAAATGATATACTTTATGCTTTAGTAAGATTTTAAGTTGTTGATTATTTTTTCAAAGAACTTTTTCAATAACTGGACATAATTCAGTCAGTTGAAGTAGTAATAGCAGGTATTCTAAATTGTATCCTTACATGAAATTTACATATTTTGGTTTTGAAAAGATGAAAGTAACTAAAGGAAACCACAGTGTAAATGGCTGTAGTCTAGTCAGATTTAAACATCACAATATATTTTTATGTCGTGTTGTTTTAAGTTACATTTGAAATTGTCTTAAAACCAGCATATGAGGTTGATGCAGAATGATTTGAGGCTCATATTACTTTTTAACATTTGCTAAAAATACTTAATTGCCTTCCAGTACGAATAATGTGACCACATACGGAGCTCATTTCTTGGCAGTATATTCAATCTATTGAATCTACTAAAAATCTATGTAGTCACATGTGTTCAGAAATTAAATCCTTATTATATGATAAAAAAATATATATATTACAACTTTTTTTTTCTCAAAGGGAGACCTTGAATGCTTACCACAATTACTCAGATTTTTTTTAAATCAGGGTCTATTTGACAAATTGTTGCTATCAATAGATAAAGCCTAAGATATTTATCTAGTTAATAATTGCTTTGTAAATATATTATTATATATTCCTTGAATATAAATCAATTCTCTTTCATTCTAAAATCTACTATGGATTAAGGTTTCCATCCCAAGGTCTCTATGTAGGTTCTCTCTCTGAGCTTCTCAGTTTTATTGCTAAAACTGAAATGTTGAAGCCAGCCTGGTAGCATACTTCACAATAAAGTGAAGATCTGGATTACACCAGACAATTAAAATAACTTTAATTTCTTCACTTCATAAAAAAAGAATGTAGGAGGGCAAATTATTAGTCAGGTTTCAAAGTAAATCTGACAAGTTCTTTAAGAGATCAATTGAAATCAGCAAGGCCAAGACAAGAGCTTCCTCTTCAAAGGCTGTGTGTGGAGGATAGCAAAGGGTATTGTAATAACTATCTAGAGTTAATGCCTGTGTCCTGTTTGAATTCCAGCAAAGAAAATCAAGGTTGAGTGAAGCTACCCTGCTGATAATTGGTGACTGTTAAATTATCATATTAGAAAATATAGAAATGCGTTTGGTAAATTGTTTTTCAGTATAAGTGAGAGGAACAAAGCCATGAATCAGGATAATAGTAATGGGATGACTTTGAAGTAAAACCTACAGATTTTTTTAACTGATTCAATATAGTGGATAAAGATGATTATATGAAGAGGACACCAGGGATAACTTCAAACATTCTCTCTTTTAAATCCTTTGTGTGGCTATTGTGGACATTATATGAAATATTATCTTAAGTTCCTGAAATTGGTGAAAATATTACCCATGTTCCTGAAACTAGTATTAAGACTGCAGAATAAATTTGACACATCTCCTGTAACAACACTTTTCATAAAGATTAAGAAAGAAAAGAATCCACATGTCTATATTAAAGAATAGATTTTTTTCCATTAATGTTTTCCCTATAAGGATTTTGGTGGTGAAAAAAAACAATGAGACAGAGAGAGCAAAGAGGAAGGGACAAAGGGAGGGACAGAGGGAGGGAAAGGTGGGGAGAAGGAAGGAGGCTAGAAAGAGGAGGAAAGAGAAAGAGGTTTGCTCTGGGCATTGTCTATGAGTTCTGAAAAGGAAGAAAGTTTTTAAACATTTTCAACTTTTTTTTTCATAGGTTTTATTAAAAACATGCTTAGTACTGAATCTTTGTACCAACAGATTTTTTTTAATATTATTATTACTTTTATTTATTTATTTATTTTACTTTTATTGTGGTGAAAATATACACAATAAGACAGTCACCAATATAACAACTTCCCCACACATTTCCACCTTAGGGATATTGATGACATTTTTCATGTTGTGCCACCATTATTGCTATCCTTTTCCAAAATATTCCACCACCATTAGCATAAACTCAATGCTCCACAAACAGAAGCTTCCCCTTCCCCCCTCCCTTCTACCCCTTGGAGCCACTAATACTGTTTGGTGTATATATATATATATATTTTTTTTTTTTTTTCCAACCTATCTAGGAATTTAGCCTCCCTTCTCTCCCATCCCTAATAACCAATAAAGAAAGTTTCCTTGTGTGTATAAATATTTTCTTCACTTTTTACAATAGTGGGCTAATACCATATTTGTCCTTCTGTAATTGACTTATTTCACTCAGCATAATGTCCTCCAAGTTCATCCATGTTATGCAGTGTTTTGTAGATTCTACATTATTCTTGAGGGTTGCATAGTATTCCATTTGTGTATATACCACACTTTGTTTATCCATTCCTTGGTTGATGAGCACTTAGGTTGTTTCCATCTCTTTGCTGTGCAAAGACAACATGGGTGTGCATTTATCTGTTCTCATCCTGGCTCTTGCTTCTTTAGGCTATATACCTAGTAATGGAATTGCTGGATCAAATATCTATTCCCAACTTTTTAAGGAATTGCCATACCAATTTCAACAGTGGTTGAATCATTTTACAGTCCCACCAGCAGTATCTGAGAGCCCTAATCTCTCTACACTCTTGCCAGCATTTGTTATATTCTTTCTTATTGAACTTTGCTATTAACACTGGGGTGAGATGATATCTCATGGTTGTTTTGATTTGCCTCTAATAGCTAATGATCGCAAACATTTCTTCATGTGTTCATTGGCTGCCTGAATATCTTCTTTGGTAAAGTGTCTGTTCATATCTTCTGCCCATTTTTTAATTAGATTGTTTGTCTTTTTGATGTTGAGGTGTTGAAGTTTTCTATATATGTTAGAGATAAGTCCTTTGTACAAAATGTCATTGCCAAATATTTTTTTCCATTCTGAAGGTTGTCTTTTTATTCTTTTGGAAAAGTATTTTGATGCACATGAGAATTTAATTTTTTAGAAGTTCCCAATCATCTAGTTTATCTTCTGCTGTTTGTGCATCTTGAGTTATGCTCGATAGTTTATTTATGCCATTAATTAGGGCCTCTAAATTTGCCCCTATTTTTTCTTTGATGAATTTTATAGATTAAGTTTTCACATTTAAGTCTGTGATCCATCTGGAGTTAGTTTTTGTGTATGGTGTGAGGTATGGATTTTGTTTCATTTCTCTGCAAATGGACATCCAGTTTTGCCAGCACCATTTGTGAAAGAGACTGTCTCTTCCCCCCCCATTGAATTGATATCAGACCTTTGTCAAAAATCAGCTGACCAAAGGTTGATGGATCAATTTCTGTGTTCTCAGTTCTGCTCTGCTGGTCTATGTGTCTATCATTGTACCAATACCAGGCTGTTTTGACAACTGTGACTGTGTACTAAGTTTTGAGATCCAGGAGTATGAGACCTCATGCTTTGTTCTTCTTCTTCAGTAGTGTTTTGCTTAACCAAGATCTCTTCTCTTTCCATCCCACATAAAATGAGTAATTGGTTTGTCCATGTCTTTGAAGAATGTTGATGGAATCAATATCAAGATTGCATTGAATCGGTAGATTGCTTTGGATAGTATTGGCATTTTCACATTGTTCACTCTTCCTATCCATAAGCATGGTATATTCTTCCATCTATGTAGATCTCTTGTAGTTTCTTGAAGTAATATTTTGCAGTTTATTTATTTATTTATTTTTTATAAGTCTCCTCTGTTCCTGGTAAGATTTATTCCCAAGTATCTTATCTTTTTGGTAGCTATTGTAAATAGTATTGATTTTCTTATTTCCTTTTGAGAGATCTCTTTGCTGATGTAGAGGAATCCTGATTTTTGTATGTTGATCTTGTATCCTACCACTATGCTAAATTTTTCCATTAGTTCCAGAAGTTTTCTTTCTGGGTCTTTTGGGTTTTCCATATATAGAATTATATCATCTGCAAACACTAATAGTTTTACTTCTTTATTAGCAATTTAGATGCCTTTTATTTCCCCTTTCTTGCCTCTATTGCCCTAGCTAGGACTTCCAATACAGTGTTGAATAAAAGTGGAGAGAGAGGGTTTCCTTGTCCGGTCCCTCTTTGCAAGGGGAATGGTTTCCGTCTCTTTCCATTGAGAATGACATTGGTGCTGGCTTTGCATAAGTTTATTATTATTATTATTATTATTACTATTATTACTTTTTAAGTGATAGTTTAAGTATTGAAATTAAGCAGACATAAGAAAGCTAAAATTAAAAAAAAAAAAAAAAGTTCATTATTCAACTCCTTTTTTTCCCAAAGAATACAAAATAAACAACAAAAGACCTCTCTCAAATGTCCCACCCATCAACCCTACCCCTGCCCAAACCCTATAGGCAGATAGTTAATGTAGAGTTAATCATTGCTAATCGTTTGGTGCTTGTTCTTCCAAACTTTTTCATGTATTTATATATTTATTCCTATCTATATGTGTATATAAAATGTCCATTGACATTTAAGTTTTCACTTGTCTCAACTCTAAAGTGCCTGGTGCATGTGACACTGAGTGAGACTTGGTATCAACTAGCCTTTTTCTAGCTTCACTTTTTCCTTTCAAAATGGTAGTAGCTTTTCAATGTTTCTATAAAGTATTCTCTAATCAAATTGCCTACCACTCATCTGTCAGTTTGTTGTACTGTGGTGGCTTATCTTTTGTTGTGGTAATGGAAGCTATGCCACCAGTACATAAAATACCAGCAGGATCACTCATGGTGGACAGGTTTCAGCAGAGCTTCCAGATTCAGACAGACTGGGAGGATGTGACCATGAGATTCTGAAAAAATTGACTACTGAAAACCTTATAAACAGCAGTGAAACACTGACTGATATAGTGCTGGACAATGAGCCCTCAAGTTGGAAGGCACTCAAAATATGACTGGAGAAGAGCTGCCTCCTCAAAGTAGATTTGACATTAATGATTTGGGTGCAGTAAAGACTTCAGGACCTTCATCTGTTGATGGAGCATGGCTCAAAATGAGAAAAAACAGCTGCAAACATCCATTAATCATCAGAACATGGAATGTACAAAGTATGGATCTAGGTAAATTGGAAGTTGTAAAAAATGAAATAGGATACATAAAGATCAATATTCTGTGCATTAGTGAGCTGACATGGAATAGTACTAGCCATTTTGAATCAGACAATCACATGGTCTACAATGCTGGGAATGACAAATTGAAGAAGAATGGCTTCACATTCATTGTCAAAAAGAACACTTCAAGATCTGTCTTGAAGGACAATGCTATCAGTGGTAGGATAATATCCATACACCTACAAGAAAGAACAATTAATGTGACTGTTATTCAAATTTACACACAAATCACTAAAGCCAAAGATGAAGAAATTAAAGATTTTTACCAACTTCTACAGTCGGAAATTGACCAAATATTCAATCAAGGTGTATTGATAGTTACTACTGATTGGAATGTAAAAGTTGGAAATAAAGAAGCATTGGTGATTGGAAAATATGGCCTTGGAGACAGAAATGATACCAGAGACCACATGATAAAATTTTGCAAGACTAATGATTTATTCACTACAAATGCCTTTTTGAAACAACTTTGGTGGTGACTACACATGTGGACCTCCCCAGATGGGATACATAGAAATCAAATCAACTACATCTGTGCAAAAAGGTGATATGGAAGCTCAATATCATCAGCAGAACAAGGCCAGGCCTCATTGTAGAACCGACCATCAATTACTCATTTGCAAGTTCAAGTTGAAGCTGAAGAAAATTAAAACAAGCCCATGAGAGCCAAATATGACCTTGATTATATCTCACCTGAATTTAAAGACCATTTGAAGAAAAGGTTTGAAGCATTGAACACCAATGACCAAAGACCAGATGAGTTGCAGGAAGACATTAAGAACATCATATATGAAGAAAGCAAAAAGTCATTAAAAATACAGGAAAGAAAAAAGAGTAAAACAGATGTCTGAGAAACTCTGATACCTGTTCTTGAATAGAGAGTAGCTAAAGTGAGTGGAAGAAATGATGAAATGATAGAGCTGAACAGAAGATTTCAAAGTGCAGCTGAAGAAGACAAAGTAAAGTATTATAAAAAAAAAAAAAAATATGCAAAGATCTGGAATTAGAAAATCAAAATGGAAGAACACATTCAGCATTTCTCAAGCCAAAATAACTGAAGAAAAACATAAAGTCTTGAGTTGCAATATTGAAGGACTCTAAGGGCAAAATAGTGAAAGATGAAGAAAGCATCAAAAGAAGATGGGAGGAATACACAAAGTCATTGTACCAAAAAGAATTGATTGATGTTCAATCATTTCAGAGGGTAGCATATGAACAAGAACCCATGGTACTGAAGAAAGAAGTCCGATGTGCACTGAAAGAATTGGTGAAAAACGAGGCTCCAGGAATTGATGGAATACCCATTGAGCTGTTTCAATGGATGGATGCAGCACTGGAGGTGCTCATTCATTTATGCCAAGAAATTTGGAAAACAGCTACCTGGCCAATTGACTGGAAGAGATCCATATTTGTTCCCACTCAAAGAAAGGTGATCTAACAGAATGAGAAAATTATTGAACAGTATCTTTAATACTACATACAAGTAATATTTTACTGAAGATAATTCAAAAATGGTTGCAGCAATATATTGACAAGTATACTGAAATTCAAGCTACATTCAGAAGAGGGTAGGAAACAAGAGATATCATTGCTGATGCAGAAGGATCTTGGCTGAAAGCAAGGAATATCAGAAAGATGTTTACTTGTGTTTTACTGACTATGCAAATGCATTTGACTGTGTGGATCATAACAGATTATGGGTAACATTGAGAAGAACGGGAATTACAGGACAACTAATTGTGCTCATGAAGAACCTGTATATAGCAGGAGGCTGTCATTCAAACAGAACAAAGGGATATTGTATGGTTTAAAATCACAAATGGTATGTGTCAGGGTTGTATACTTTCACCATATTTATTCAATCTGTATGCTGAGCAAATAATCCAAGAAGCTGGACTATGAAGAAGAACACAGTAACAGGATTGGAAGAAGACTCACTAAGAACTTATGACATACAGATGATACATCTTGCTTGCTGAAAATAAAGAGAATTTGAAGCACTTGCTGATAAAAATCAAAGACTACAATCTTCAGTATGGGTTACACCTCAGCATAAAGAAAACAAAAATCCTCACAAATGGACCAATAAGCAACAAGTTGATAAATGGAGAAAAGATTGAAGTTGTCCAAGATTTCATTTTACTTGGATCCACAATCAATACCCATGGAAATAGCAGTCAAAGGATCCGATGACTTATTGCACTGGGCAAATCTGCTTCAAGATGTATTAATCTACAATCAAGATGTATTAATTATTCCTGGTGATTGCAACACAAGAGTTGGAAACAAAGAAGAATCAAGTAGTTAGAAAGTGTGACCTTGGTGATAGAAATTACACCAAAGATTGCCTGATAGAGTTTTGCAAGACCAACAACTTATTCATTGCGAATACCTTTTTTTTTTAACAACATAAACAGTGGCTATACACATGAAGTTCAACAGGTGGAACACACAGGAATCAGAATGACTAGATGGAGGTGATGGAGAAGCTGAATCTCTTCAGCCAAACAAGGCTGGGAGCTGTTGAACAGACCATCAATTGCTCATATGCAAGTTCAAATTGGAGCTGAAGACAATTAAAACAAGTCTACAAGAGCCAAAATATAACCTTGATTATATCCTACCTGAATTTAGAGACATCTGAAAAATAGATTTGAAGCACCGAACACCAATGATCAGATGAATTGTGGGATGATGTAAAGATATCACACATGAAGAAAGCAAAAGGTCAAGAAGAAGGCAGAAAAGGAAGAAAAGACCAAAATGGATGTCAGAAGAGACTCTGAAAAAAAGCTACTGAAAGAAATGACAAGATAAAAGAACTGAATAGAAAATTTCAAAGAGCTGCTCAAGAAGACCCAGTAAATTATTATAATGAAATGTTTAAAGACTTGGAGTTGTAAAACCAAAGAGCAAGGACATACTTGGCATTTCTCAAGCTGAGGGAACTGAAGAAAAAATTCAAGCCTTGAGTTGCAATTTTACATTTCAACAGCTAATTTTCCTGACAAAAAAAGAATCATCAAAAGTTATAGAATTCTCATTGTATACGAATTGAAATGCCAGAAAACAGAATGAGTGCTTTCCTGGTCCCGAATTCTTAAAGGATTTTTTCATGACAAACTTTTTTAAGGGTAACTAGAAATATAAACCAGAAGGCTGGCGGTTCAAACCCACCAGCCACTCCTCGGAAGGAAGGTTGGGCAATCCTACTTCCGTAGTGATACTGCCTCGGAAACCCAAGGGGGTCGCTATGAGTCGGGACCGACTCGACAGCAAACAACAACAGCAACAACAGAAATATAAAAAGGAATTTCTTTATGGATAATTTGTTTTGGTGCAGTATCTGACCTTCCACTGCTCAGTATTAGTGAAATGAACGTGAATGTGTGTAATTGCACCTTGTGAGAGTTTTAGGGGAGATGACAATTAAGCAGCTACTGATAATGAACAAGATGAAGAAAAGAAGGAAAAGGAAAAAAGGAAGGAAGAGGAAGTTCCAGGCAATTTGAATTCTTTAAGAAAACAGATAGAGCAAGCTGGTAGGGAAGATTTAAAGATTTAGGAGAACCTGTACTCCAACAAATTCAAAAATCTTTCCATTTTATTTACTAAAGTGGAAATGCTTTAATGTTTTTGAAATTTATTTCATCTCCTTTTTTACTCATTAAATGCAGTATAACTAAATCTTTTGGGGCTATTTCACTTTCTATAGCTATCACACTAGTATAAAATTACCAAGAGTCCAGTTTGGGGAG
Organism: Orycteropus afer afer; assembly: GCF_000298275.1. NCBI lineage: Eukaryota > Metazoa > Chordata > Mammalia > Tubulidentata > Orycteropodidae > Orycteropus > Orycteropus afer. The sequence goes on from NW_006921951.1 coordinate 2,027,047, forward strand.
GAAAAAAAAAAAGCTGTGAAATATTAGGGAATTAATAGAGATGTTTACAGTTGTATTTCATCTCTTTTGATTATGATCTTTTAATTTTGAGGTGTTGACAGATATGGATATCTCTGAAGTATAGTTTTCTAGTAAGTTTGGGCCACCTGGAAACCTCCTTAGTTCATCCACATTGAATGAATTTTCCCTAGTACATGTGCATGTTCCAGCAGCAATGACTGGATTGCAAATTAAACCTGAACCAGATATACCACAGAGCTATTATTTTCTTTTTCACTGTGCAAGCAGTTTTTAAGCTACATCTAATCCTGACAACTGGATCCTGTCAGATGGCGCCTCTTTAAAACCAAAATATATGTTAATAAGCAGGTGAGATAATCTGCCTCGGGCAAGCACTCCCTATTTTAAAAAAAAACAGAAAAGTTTTTCATCATTTGTAAGTTTGCTTTACATTTTCTCACATAGTTCTTTTTGTGAAGTTTTAAACATGTATCATATTATGTTTACTTTGCACTAAATATAATTGAATAAACAGAGGAACTGATTCCTGATCCACGGTTTTATTAGTCAGATACGTTGCTTAGGATTCTTGGCTGTGAAAAATATAACATAATGGTTGTGAAGTGTATGGCTAACATTATGGGCTCTGGAGTCACTGCCTGGGTTTGAAAGTTATCTATCTTACATTTTCTGCCTCAGTTTCATTTTGTATAACATGAGGATTGCAATGAAGATTTTAAGTTAAATAATCTATATGGCAGGAGCTCTGGTAGCATAGTGCCTAAGGCACTTGACTGCTAACCAGAAGGCTGGCGGTTCAAACCCACCAGCCACTCCTCGGAAGGAAGGTTGGGCAATCCTACTTCCGTAGTGATACTGCCTCGGAAACCCAAGGAGGGGTCGCTATGAGTCGGGGCCGACTCGATGGCAAACAACAACAACAACAACAATCTATATGGCTATTGGCACAATGCCTTATCTAATAGTAAGTATTCTGTTAACCAGTATCGTTATCATAGTCATCATGTTCACGATCATCAATATTAATCTTTTTGGACGTTACATGAATTTATTAGACAGTTAGTATTCTATAGCAGAAATCAATAAACTTTTTTCTGTAAAAGGCCAGACAGTAAATATTTAAGGCTTTACAGGTCATAAAGTCTCTGTTGCAGCTATTAGACTCTGCCATTATTCCACAAAAACAGCCAAAGACAATACTAAAACAAGTCAGTTTGGCTAGGTTCCAATAAAACTTTCTTTACAAAATAGGTAACTGGCTGAATTGGTACACAGCTTTAGTTTGCCAACCCTGTTCTATAGTCTTGTGAGGTAACATATACAACAGAAAACACAATCAGAATGGGGATAATTGATTCATTCATTGTTTATTCATTCAACAAATATTTATTGAATCTCTGGCATTGTGCTAAGCAATAAGGATACAACATGCACTTTTCCTGTTCATGGTACATACAGTGTAATGGGGAAGATAGAAGTCAATTCCAAAAAAATTACACAAACGTGACCATAAAAAGCATTATGAGTGAGCAAGTGAGTTCTAGTTACCTAATGGTATGAAAACATAACTTTGGCAGAGCTCTCACTCAATCATTTTCACTATTTCCCTTCATTTTCATTGGATCTTCAAAACACTACCTATGAATCTCAGTCCAGCACAGATTTCAGGGTCCAACACTCCCTTCATGCTCTCAATAGCCTGCCCCATTTTCCTTCCATCTTACCTATATTGCAAAATCCCAACCCTGGATCATCCACACCTGTACCTGGACTGCTGAGCTCTAATGGAGAAAAGTACACAGTCAACAGAATAATGACACCGTGAAATACATCATTATTAAGGGACTTTATGACCTGTAAAGCTTTAATAATGACACCAAAATGAAGTTTATCACATCTAACTTCAACTAGCCCATCATCACTACCCACAAATCCTGTTTAGGGCGCTTTCTCCTTTTCTTAATAATAACCCACTGCCATCGAGTCGATTCTGACTCATAGTGACCCCCACTGGGTTTCCACAGCTGTAAATCTTTATGGAAGTAGATTCCTCCCGCGGAGCAGCTGGTGAGTTTGAACCACTGACTTTCTGGCTAGCAGCCAAATGCCTTACACACTATGCCACCAGAGCTCCTTTTCTCAACAATAGTTACCTCAAATCATCTCCTGTCTTCATAAACTTCCAAATGCACCAAGAGTAAATAGAATTCTCAAGATAGGAATTCCCCTTTCTTTAAATTACAATTTTATCCAGATTCTCTCTCTGTCTCTTTCTTTCTGTCTTTCTCTTACACACACACACACACACACACTTTTCTCTTTAGACAATAAAAGAACTGTCTCCATTCCTACCTAAAGCTGAGTGTTACATTTCTGCTATAATAACAACAATAACCTATTTTTTCTCACTCCTTGGAAACCAATTTATAAGTCATTCCCACTTCCTTACATGTATCTTCATCTTCTCTCCTCTCTACTGACTTGCTCCATTAATTATTGAAACATGTTCCTAACCCCATCCTAAAAAATAAACAAAAAATCTCAATAGATTCCATGCTGTTATTCATCCAGTTACTATTGTCATCCAATTACCATTGTCTCACCTCCTTTCCGCGAACTTCTCAAAACAGTGTACCACACTTACAATCAATATTTCTTTTCCTTCTATAACTTCTCAACATATACTGAAATTTAACTTATATCTCTATCACATACACCATAACTGCTGTTGCCAACAGTGCTAAATGTTAAATCAGAAGACATTTCCTTCTTCATAAGACATTTGCTTTTTGATCTCCATGACATTCCACTCTCCTGGTTTTCCCATCCCCCTTCTACTGTCTGGAGGATTGTTTTTTCTTTTCTTCCTTTTTGTTCTTCCATGGCCTTATCCCTTTCCATGGTTTAAAGTGCTGTCCATCAGCTAATAAATCTCAATCAAGTCCCACTTTTCTTAGAGCCTGTTTCAGTATTTCAAACTGCTTTCTTGACATCAACACCTGAGGTTCCAGAGGTTCCTCAAACCAAAGACTCAAATGAAAATTAAGGTTTTTTTTTTCTTTTCTTTCTTTTATTTTTTCATTTGCAGTGTTCCCTCCCCTCCCACTCTTAGTAACCAACAAAGAAAATTTCCTTCCATGTATAAACCTTTCCTTGACTTTTTACAATAATGAACTAATACTATATTTGTCCTTCTGTGAATAACTTATTTCATTCAGCATAATGTTCTCCAAGTTCATCCATGTTATGTGGTGTCTTGAAGATTCTATGTTATTTGTTAGTGTTGCCTAGTATTCCATTGTGTCTATGTACCATAGTTTGGTTATTCATTCTTCTGTTGATGAGCACATAGGTTGTTTCCATTATTTTGCTTTTGTAAATAGTGCTGCAATGAACATGGCTGTGCATACATCTGTTCTTGTTCTGGCTCTCACTTTTTTAGGATAATATGTCTAGTAATGGGATTGCTGGGTCAAATGGTATTTCTAATCCCAGTTTCTTAAGGAATCACCATACAGCTTTCCACAGTGGTTTTATCATTTTACAGTCTCACCAGCAGTGTATGAGAGTCCCAATCTCTCTGCATCCTCACCAGCATTATTTTTGTCTTGTTGAACTTTGCCATTAGTGCTGGGGTGAGATGGTATCTCATTGTTGTTTTGATTTGCATCTCTCTGAGGGCTAATGATCGTGACCATTTCTTCATGTATTTGCTGGACACCTGAATATCCTCTTTGGTGTAGTGTCTATTCATGTCTTCTGCCCATTTTTTAACTGAATTGTTAATCTTTTTTTGTTGTTGTTGAGGTGTTAGAGTTTTCTATAAATTTTAGAGAGAAATATCTTGTCAGATATGTGATTGCCAAATATTTTTTCACAATCCATAGGTTCTCTTTTGACTCTTAGAAAAGTCCTTGGAAGCACATGAAACTTAATCTGTAAATGGTCCTAGTCATCTAGTTTATCTTCAGCTGTTTGTGCATTTTGGGTTATGCTTGCCAGTCTATTTATGCCATAAATTAGGGCCCCTAAATTTGCCCCTATTTTTTCCTTGAGGAACTTTATAGGTTTAGGTTTCACATTTAAGTCTTTGATCCATGTGCATTTTGTACACGGTGTGAGGTACAGATCTTGTTTCATTTTTCTGCCAAAGGGTGTCCAGTTTTACTAGTGCCATTTGTTAAAGAGACATCTCTTCCCTGTTTAATGGATTTTAGCCCTTTGTCAAAAATCAAGATTAAGCTTATTTTTTCTCAAAAGTTGGTCCTCTACCTGTGTACTTTGTGTAAGTTACTGGCACCATTCATTTTGTTGTTCTGTAAGAAACCTGTAACTATGCCCCTGTGTCACCTCTGCATTCAATCATTCACCAAATTCTGTCAGTTCTATTTGCTATCTATTGGTTCATTTCACTGCTTTCAATCTCCGTGTCACTTATTGAGACCTCTATCATCTTTTTTTAATCTATTATCAATTGTGTTATTTAATAGCAAGAGATATTATTATTATTGTTTGTTGTTGTTGTTGTTATATGCTGTCGAGTCGGCCCTGACTCATAGCGACCCCTCCTTGGGTTTCTGAGGCAGTATCACTACAGAAGTAGCATTGCCCAACCTTCCTTCCGAGGAGTGGCTGGTGGGTTTGAACCACGAGCCTTCTGGTTAGCAGTCAAGTGCCTTAGGCACTATGCTACCAGAGCTCCTTATTATTATTTAGCCAATATGATTAAATATTATTTACCCAATATAAGTGCAAAGAAATTTATTGATAGGAGTTGAGCTAATACACAAATTGAAGCCTGGAGATACCTGTAGGTGAGACGACAGTTAAAATTGTGCCACAAAAATTCATGTGTGGCTACCACTGCTGCCACAGTTGGATAGTCTTATCTTTGTCTATTTATCCATATTGAGCCAGATTCTTTTCAGCTGAACTTGTCTGAGTTACTCCAGTTTTCCATGCTCTCTCTGAGCTTATAGTTTTTGTATGTGTTTCTGCCAAAATCATCTTTACCTCATTGACTCATTGCCCTTTATGTGTCTCTTTAGATGTCATTTATTCCAGAAAAGTTTTCCTGATTCTAAGTCTGGTGTCCCTTTGAGGTGCTACCATAGTTCTTTGTTCTCACATCATAACACTTGACACACTAGATTATGTATATATTTACTTATTTGCATTCCTTATGGAGCCAGAGCTGAGAAAGAGCTGCAGAAACCCAGGTAAGGATGGGCAGACAGACCAGGCACCCAAACACAGGAGGCGGTGGAAAAGCTGGGGTGAGACAGAGCCACAGAATCCAGGTAAGGGGAGAGACACAGCAGCAAACGCAAGAGACAGGAAGAGGGGATGGAAAGCCAGGGAAAATAGAGTCACAGGATCCAGGTAAGGGGAGGGTGGAGAGGTTTCAAACACCTAAGGAAGACAAACTTGTCTGTCAGTTTTTCACACTCCGGTGGCTTGCATGTGGCTGTGAAGCTTGAGGCTGTGCCATTGGTGTCTCAAATGCCAGCAGGATTGCACATGGTGCACAGGTTTCAGTATAGCTTACAGACTGAGACAGACTAGGAAGAAGGAAGAGGCCATCAACTTCTCAAAAAATTGGCCAGTGATGAGTAGCAACTGGGATCTTAAAAGCATGCAAGCAGCCATCTAGATGCAACAATGGGTCTCTCCTCATCCAGAGCCAAGAAGAATGAAGAAAACCAAAGATTCATGGAAACAATTAGTCCTTGTGACTGGTACACCATGTGATCCTCAGCCTATACTACTATGAGACCAGAAAAACTAGATGGTACCTGGCTACCACTGTCAACCACTCAGAGGGAGATCTATGGAGGAGCTCCTGGATAGAGAGGGAGAACAATGTGGAACAAAACTCAAAATCATTTGGGAAAAAAAAAAAGGGGGAGACCAGGTTTGCTGGTCTGATAGAGACTGATGGAACCACTGAAACCATGGTCCCTAGCTGCCCTTCAGGTCTGGAATTGAACCCATGCCTGTGGCTTCCAGACAAACAAAAGAAAGGCATATGAGTTGAACATGTACCTGAGGTAGATACTCTCCTTGGAGAGAATAATCATGGTAGAAAGAAGGGCTATTTATGCACAGGGAGACATTTCAGGGGTCAGGAGTGCATGGAGGGATGGACACAGGGAAGAGAGAACTATCAGAAGAAAGTGGGAGGGGAGCTGTTGAATTGGGGTAAATTGTAGTCAATGTCATGAGACAACGTGTGTGTGAACTGCTGTATGGAAAGTGAATTTGCTCTGTAAGCTTTCACCCAAATCACAATTAAAACAAACAAACAAACAAAAAAAAAAAATTGGCCAGTGAATACTTTATGAATAGCAGAGAAACACTGTCTGATACATTACTGAGCAACTTTATGAATAGGCCTGAAACATTGTCTGATACAGTACAAGAAGACAAGCTCCTTAGGTTGGAAGGCACTCAAAATGCAAGTGGGAAAGAGCACCAGAGTAGAACCAACCAGAATTATATGGATAAAGTAAAGCTTTAGGGACCCCCATTTGCTGAAGTGGCATGACTCAAATTGAGGAGAAACAGCTGCAAACATCCATTAATAATAGGAACGTGGAATATACGCAGTATGAATCTAGGAAAATTGGAAGTTGTCAAAAATGAAATGGAACACATAAAGATTGATATCCTAGGCATTAGTGAGCTGAAATGGACTGGTTTTGGCCATTTTGAATCAGACAACCATATGATCTACTATGCCAGGAATGACAGTTTGAAAAGGAATGGTTTGGCACTCATCATCACAAAGGATGTTACAAGTGTCCAGAAGTACAATGTTGTCAGTGATAGGATAATATCCATATGCTTACAAGGAAGACCAGATAGTACTACAATTATTCAAATTTATGCACCAAACACCAAAGCGAAAGATGATGAAGCTGAAGATTTTTATCAACTTCTGCAGTCTGAAATTGACTGAACATGCAATCAAGAGGTGTTGATTATCACTGGTGGCTGGAATGCAAAAGTTGGAAGCAAAGAAGAATCACAGGTAGTTGGAATATTTGGCTTTGGTGACAGAAATAACTCTAGAGACCACATGAGAGAATTTTGCAAGACCAAAGCCTTATTCATTGCAAATACCTTTTTTCAACAACACAAATGGTGGGTATACACATGTACATCACCAGTTGGAGTACACAGGAATCAGATTGACTACATCTGTGGCAAGCAGTGATGGAACAGCTCAATATCTTTAGCCAAAACAAGGCCAGGAGCTGATTGTGGAACAGACCATCAACTGCTCATATGCAAATTCAACTTGAAGTTGAAGATGATTAAAACAAGTCCACAAGAGCCAAAATATGATCTGTAATATATTCCTCCTGGATTTAGAGACTATGTAAAGAATATATTTGATTCATTGAACACCAATGACTGAAAACCAGAAGAATTATGAGATGACATCAAGAACATCATCCATGAAGAAAGCAAAAGGTCATTAAAAAGATGAGAAAGGAGAAAAAAACAAAATGAATGTCAGAAGGGACTCTGAAACTTGCCCTTGAGCAGAGAGTAGCTAAAGCAAATGGAAGAAATGACAAGATAAAAGAGCTGAAGGGAAGACTTCAAAGAGCAGCTCGAGCAGACAAAGCCAATTACTATTACGAAATGTGCAAAGACCTGAATTTAGAAAACCAAAGGGGAAGAACATTCTTGGCATTTCTCAAGCTGAAAAAAACTGAGGAAAACATTTAAGCCTCGCATTGCAATATTGAAAGTTTTTAAGGGCAAAATATTGAATGATACAGAAAGCATCAAAAGAAGATGGAAGGAATACACAGAGTCATTATATCAAAAAGACTTGGTCAATCTTCATCCATTCCAGGAGGTGGCATATGATCAAGAACCAGTGGTATCAAAGGAAGAAATTGAAGCTGCACTGAAGGAATTGGCTAAGAACAAGACACCAGGAATTGACTGAATACCCATTGAGATGTTTCAACACACAGATGCCACACTGGAGGCACTCACTCGATTATGCCAAGAAATTTGGAAAACAGCTACCTGGTCAAATGACTGGAAGAGATCCATATTTTTACCCATTCCAAAGAAAGGTGATCCCACAGAATGTGGAAATTATCAAACAATATCATTAATATTACATGCAAGTAAAATCTTATTGAAGATAATTCAAAAATGGTTGCAGCAATATACTGACAGAGAACTTCCAGAAATGCAAGCTTGATTCAGAAGAGAATGCAGAATGAGGGATATCATTGCTGATGTCAGATGGATCTTGGCTCAAAGCAAAGAATAAGAGAAAGATGTTTACTTATGTTTTATTGACTATACAAAGGCATTTGATTGTGTGGATCATTATAAATTATGGGTAACATTGAGCAGAATGGGAATTCCAGAACTGCCAAAGGGGTAGGGAGGCCACATCTTCCAACCTCCTCTAACCCCACAAGAGAAAGATAGAATCACCATCAGTAGCCCAAGGCCTATTCCTTTGAGGCCAGACATACTGCCTTCCTCCAGCCCTTTCATCAACCATAACACCAATAGTTTCTCCCACAGCACCCACCACCTCACTGCTGGGTTTGATAATTCATTGCAGTGGCCACACAAAACTCACAGATTATGGGGTTTATTAGGGAAGCACCAGGCTACAATTCAAGTTCAGGAAAAACACTCAGTCTCTCTCAGCCCACTGTCTCTCAGCCAATAGTCTCTCTCCCAGCAGTGTGTGTCTCTTAGGAGCACATGTCTCTCAGGAGCACATCTTTCTCAGCCTGCAGTCAGAAAGATTCCTTCTGCCTCTAGGAAGGTTTTTTTGAGGCTGAACCAGCCAATCCCCAACATCAGAATTCTATACACCTGAGAAAGTGAACTTCCCAGAAAATTACTTTGTGCTGCTCCCAACAGAAATACCCCAGGTGGATGATTTTAACAATCAGGAGGTACTCAGTTTCTCACAGCAAATTCCACCATGGAGTTTACAAAGACTTATGGCTAGAAAAACCATACCAGGTAATTTACTACACCCCAAGAACCCTTGATTATACTCATGAGGAACCTATAGATATACCAAGAGGCTGTCATTTGAATGGAACAAGGGGACACTGCATGGTCTAAAATTAAGAAGGGAGTGTGTCAGGGTTGTATCCTTTCACCATACTTATTTAATCCATATACTGAGCAAATAATCCAAGAAGCTGGATTATATGAAGAAGAATGTGGCATCAGGATTGGAGGAAAAATCATTAACAACCTGCAATATGCTGATGATGCAACTTTGCTTGCTGAAAGTGAGGATGATTTAAAGCACTTACTGATGAAGATTAAAGACTACAGTCTGCAGTATTGATTATATCTAAATATAAAAAAAAAACAAAAATCCTCACAACTGAACCTATAGGCAGCATCACAATAAATGGAGAAAAGATTGAAGTCAGACTTCACATTGGTTGGTTCTACAATCAATGGAAGCAGCATTCAGGACATCATATTGTTGTTGTTGTTGTTATGTGCCATCGAGTCGTTTCCAACTCATAGCAACCCCATGCACAGCAGAATGAAACACTGCCCGATCCCGCACCAGCCCCACAATCCCTGCTATACTCAAGCCCATAATCGCAGTCACCGTATCAATCCATCTCCTTGAAGGCCTCCCCCTCTTTCGTCGACCCTCCACCCTACCAAGCATGACATCCTTCTCCAGGGAA
>NW_006921951.1:2039695-2072009 GCF_000298275.1 Orycteropus afer afer
TCTCTTTAGCTTCCTGGGTTTTACCCCTTTCTCCTGCTCTTCCGGCCTGCTACTCTGTGCTACGCCCGTGCTTACTTTGCTCCTGGAGACCTGGTCAATCTTTACAGACCCCAAAAAACCCACTATGGTAAGCATAATTATACTTATATTTATACTTATTTCACCTTAATGTTTCTTCTAACTTATATATTAGAGGAAAATGATAATAACAATGTATTTAAACACTTGCTATTATATGTACTTGTAAATAATAGGAACTCATGATAAAAACTAAAACAAAAAACTAATGTCAATTCTATTTTGCCTTTCAGAACACAAGAAGAAAGCTGATTTCCAGTTCCTCTAGCCTTCCTGTTCAAAGCAGACAAACAGTGTATGAGACTGTTTAAATATGTCAGAGACTTCCTCTCATGACTCCTTCTACGATTCCCTATCAGATATGCAGGAAGAAGACAAGAATGCTGATTTCTTCCCTGAGCTATCTGCTTTTCTCAGCCAGGAAGAGATAAACAAGAGTCTTGACCTGGCCCGGAGAGCTATAGCCAGCTCTGAAACAGAAGATTTTGACTCAGAAAAGGAGATCTCGCAGATTTTCAGCACCTCTCCTGTAAGCCTCTGTGAAAATCCTCCTCATAAGGAGACCAAACTGGGTGAGCAAACCTCCTCAAGAAGACTTCAAGAGACCAGGCCAACATCTGTCCAGTCTCTGGCAGAACCACAGACTAAGAGTATCTCTTCACCTGTTTCGAAGAGGAAACCTGCCTTATCACCCCTGCTTGCCAGGCCCAGCTATATCCGGAGCCTCCGAAAAGCTGAAAAATGTGGTGGAAAAACTCCAAACACAAGTATAAAGCCCAAACGGGCATATCAAGGCAAAGCAGGCCCCCAGAGCGAGCTGTGTGACAAGGCAGCTAATTTCATTGAGGAGCTGACATCCATATTTAGAGAAGCAGCAAAGCCGAGAAATAGAAGCCCAAACGGGGAGTCTTCGTCACCAGACAGCGGGTACTTGTCTCCTAAAAACCAGCCTTCAGCCCTAATGAGTGCCTCAGCCAGCCATAGCCCTACAGAAGACCAACAGGAGATGGAAACAAAGGTTAAGTTGCCAGAGGCCAGGCGTCGCTATCAGGTCAACCACGATGGGGTGATGCCGTGCAATAATATGTCTCACCCACAACTTCAGAATCCACTCCACTTCCCCTCCGCGCCTCGATTCATCCAAAAGCTGAGGAGCCAAGAGGTGGAAGAAGGCAGTAGAGTTTATTTGGAGTGTAGAGTCACTGGAAACCCAACTCCTCGAGTCAGGTAAGAATTTACTGCTGTGAATAGCTAATGATTGTGTTGACTTTTGGTTTTATATTAATGTAAATAGAAAAAGATTTTCATGTATAATTAGTCTTTCCAGAGCCTGAGATTGTTACCAAGTAGTTACAAAGCCAAAAGTATCCTAGAATCACAAATACTCGAAAACCCAAGGAGGGGTCGCTATGAGTCCAATCCGATGCAATGGCAGCGTGTTTGGTTTGTGTTTGGTTAATTGTGCCATCGGTGGCATCACTAGAGTGAGTGTCATCCAGTGCAGTAACTCGTGGTGCCACCTCCCACAATGGTCCTCCTGTAGTACCAGACCATATAGAATCCTTAGTGATTTTTATTACCAATTTTAATCATAGAATAATATTTGATAAATATAGTTGTAAATTGCTTAAATGTGATATTTGTTAGATTATATGAATACTATCAACAAAATTGTTTTTAAGGTCTTCCTACACCGAATTGCAACATTAGTTACATTATTAGTAACTGAGTGGAAGCCTTTTCTGATTTGTATCTTTCTTTCACTTTACTATTTCATTCTCAAAAAAAGTTACTGATAAAGACTCGTAAATACTACTTACCACGACATTGTAGCTAAAACATCAGAAAATTTGAAAAAATCAGAGATTATAAAAATATCTGCAGCAACGAAAACAACAGCATGTGCTTGTAGTACATGCAGATGAAAACACGTGATTGGAAGCGTTGCTGTAATTGGGTAATAATTGCAGCTCTGACCCAGAGCATTAGAAGATTCAAAAAGTAAATTAACATGGAGTTTTATCATTATAGGTCTATTGATACATGTAAGCTGGGCTTACAAAAAAATGTTTTGGTTGCTGTAACTACAGAGATATTTTTATTAAAAAGTAATAAATTTCTGCTAAAACACCACACAAAAATTTTATAGAAAGTCCTTTTTTGTCACCATCACTGACAGTGTCACCCATTGTGATCTGCATCCCCAGCACCTGTCTAGTGATGCCACTGTGTGCTACTTGTTCCAGGAAGCATATCTGTTGTCATGGATGATCTAGGCTACTACTTCAGAGGGAAGGCATAGAGAAGCACAAACAGCAAACAGGTTGCTAAATTGCTGTCATTACGTGCCTATGAATCAGACCTGACTCATGGAGACCCTGTGCACAACAGAGCAAAATATTGTCCAGTCTTACACCATCCTCAATATCCTTGCTATGCTTGAGCCCACCATTGCAGCCACCGTGTCAATCCATCTCATTGAAGGGCTTCCCCTTTTTGGCTTGACCCTCCACTTTACCCATCACGACTTCCTTCTCCAGGGACTGCTCTCTTGTGACAACATGACCAAAGTATGAAAGATGAAGTCTGCCTATTCTTGCTTATAAAGAACATTTTGGTTGTACTTCCTCCAAGATAGATGTGTTCTTTCTTTCAACACTCCATGGGACCTTCAATATTCTTCACCAACATCACAATTCAAAAGCAGTTCTGCAATCTTCCTTATTCACTGCCCAGCTCTCACATGCATATGAAGCTATTGAAAATCTCAGGTCCTGGGTTAGGCACACTTTAGTCTTTGAAGTGACATCTTTACTCTTAAACACTTTAAGAAGGTTCTTTGCAACAGATTTGCCCTATCCAATCCATTATTTGATTTCTTGACTGCTGCTTCCGTTGACGTTGATTGTGGATCCAAGTAAAATGAAACCTTTGACAGCACAATCTTTTCTCCATTTATCATGATGTTGCTTATTGGTCCAGTTATGAGGATCTTTTGTTGAAGATGTTTCCAAAGAAGGCAGACTTTTCTAACAAAGAAAAAAGTCTTGATGAACATTTTTGGGTGCCAAAGGGCTGTTATTCATGCACAGGTTCTGGCCACTAAAGAAGGAATTCAGCAAAAAATAGCAATTTTGTGACTGTGCAGAGTTAATTGGAGTCCACAAACATTTAGAGTGTCATGTTACGTTCATCATAATTTCTATAAATTCTACCTCCTTCATTGTAGAATTTTCCTGTGCAAAAAAGGTTAAAGGGAAGGACCCTGGAATCTATTAGTCTTCCAATCACGATTCCACTTTTTAGCCGTTTGTCACCTTAGGCAAGTTACTTTTACCTCTCTGTGATCAGTTTCTTTATTTATGAAATGGTAATTATAATAATGCCTATGCTACTCTATTGTATGAAGACTGAATGAAATGCTATGCATAAAAAGTAAAACAGTGTCTTGCATCTAGTAAGTGTTCCACTAGTGTTAGCTGTTATCTTGATTATTTCCCATTTATTAATTTCCTATAACCAAGTGAAAATAGCATCTTATACTACAAAAATAAGCTGCTCAATCATTTTTTGAAAGACTTGCTTTTACTAATACAGAGCTCTTTACCTAAATTAAATAAATATGAAAAACTAAATTCAAAATTATGAAATTTGGCAAACTGGTAAACATCATTGGCTAAAATTATAACACTGGTAGTTTCGTATTAATTTGGTATACCATGAATCATAAACTTTATTATACCTGGGAGCTATGGTAGCATAGTGCCTAAGGCACTTGACTGCTAATCAGAAGGCTGACGGTTCAAACACACCAGCCACTCCTCGGAAGGAAGGTTGGGCAATCTACTTCCGTAGTGATATTGCCTCGGAAACCCGAGGAGGGGTCGCTATGAGTCAGGTCCGACTCAACGGCAAACAACAACAACAACACACCTACTAATACTTTACTACTGTTAGTTTCTAACTTTGACAAATTGTTGCTCATAAACATGAAATAAGCATTAGCATTACTGGCTGTAAAAGTGCATAACTGGAGGCAAGATTTTTTTTTTTAATCTCCTAAGCACTTTGTTCAACTAAGTTACTTTCAACCATTTTTTACAGTAATTTTGTAATATTTTATTTTCTTCAGAAACTGACACCAGAGGGCAGTAAAAACTTCCTAATGTGATCATTTACTTAAATATTTCATTCTTATTATTTTACCTGTGATAGAAATAAAACTGAGGCTTTCTTTCAGACACTATTAATATATTTTAAATCACCAGTAATATTGAAGACAAGTAGTTTTCTTCAGGTAGAAATATTTACATATCACTCAAAACACAGTTCCACAGGTTTTCAAGCTATAAATGTCTCCACTTATATTTACCTACAAAATAGGCTTTCTTTCAAGTGGCTTGCAGTGACAAGTAATTGTATTTTAAAAAAACAAAAGACTCATTTCCATCTAGTTGGAACCGACTCATAGCAATCCCTCCTTGGGTTTCCGAGGCTGTATCACTACGGAAATAGATTGCCCAATCTCCCTTCCAAGGAGTGGCAGGTGGGTTTGAACTGCCAGCCTTCTGGTTAGCAGCCAAATACCTTAGGCACTTTCAAAAATGGCAAAAGACAATCTACTTAGAGTCAAAGGAATACATCAGGTGGGCACATATAATTACTGTATTAAAGTTAACATTTTCACAGGAAGATAAAGAGTAAATGAGTTCAGTTAACCATTTGTTATTCAAAGGGCCATCAAATTCATGCTTCTGTCTTTTTTTTGGGGGGGGGGGCATTAATTTGATTATAGCCACAATATTATTAACCAGCTTTCTTGTACTGTCTTCCAGTCTACCAAAGCCCATGATCAGTGTTCATGGCTGTCATTACAAATTGTGCCTTTCTAGAGTCATAAAGTCTTTGATGAGAATGCTCTATTATTCAGAGTTTGCTAGCGGGTTTTTTTTTGTTTTTCCCCCCCTCCTTTTCAGTTTTTTTTGAGAGGGGATGTGTAGGTGTTCATCCAATTTTCTTAATTGCTGTCGCAAAGATCTTGCTCTTTTAATGCTGTTTATTTATAAGTGCACCAAATGCCTAAAAACATTGAGCTCATCTGACCATATGAGATAATCAACAGTCTAAAGAGAAAAATTCTTTGAAAGGAATTTTATATAAGGAAGAAAACCTTGAATAAAGAGTTCTCTGTCTTGGGTCATTTAAACTGGGGTCAGGCTAGGTCAGTCCAGGGGAGTGAAGACACAGAGATTAGGCAAGTCACTTGATTGGCAGGCCACTTCCTAAGGTCGCAGAAGCAGGTGATAGAACTCCTGGAAAGGCAAGGGAATGTCAGAGGAATATGTTATATTCAAATATGACAATTTGAATTATTACATTAAACAAAAATAAGTAAGAATTTATCTGTTTTTCTGATTTTTTAAAATTTTTTATTGAGATGTGGATGCCCATTTACAAAGCAGATTCATTTTACACAAAACAGTTCATGCACATTAGGTTTCACAGTCCCGATTACAATTCCAGCCATAAAAAGCTCTCCTCTCATCTGCTCCTTGTGACTATCCCTTTCCTATGCCCTTCTTATCTATGCATTCCTGTCTGTCCAGCTTTCCCTCTATGCAAATGCTGTCCTTCTGATGTCTCATGGTTGATTCATCTAGGGGGAGCATTGCCCTAGGGTAGGTGGGTGCATATCCTTGGGGTAGGTGTTCTGCTTGTAGGTCTTCCTACTGTTTGGTGGAGAGCTAATCCACAGAAATGAGTCCAGTTCCAGGTCCGAAGAATAACCTGGACCATAGTCTCTGGGGTTCCACCAGCATCTATCTGACCAGTAATTCTGGTCATTTTTGTGTTTTTGAATTTTGTTCCACATTTTTCTTCCCACTCTATTTAGGATCTCCAATTCTGAACCCTTTCTGAGTGATTGGCATTGGTAGCCAGGCACCATTTAGTTCTTCTGGTCTCAAGGTCATGAAGGCTGAGGTTCCTGTGGTCTACACATCCTTGGATTTATTCTTTCCAAATGACTGATTTTCTTCACTCTTCTTTGCTCCGGATGAGGGGAGATCAATAATTGCATCTTAGAGAGCTGCTCGATGGCTTTTAAGACCCCAGTCGCTACTCACCAAAGTAGGATTTAGAATAAGATTTTTATGTACTAGGTTGTGCCAATTAAACATGGTTTCCCATGAGACTATGCTCCCAAGCCTGCAGGCCCAGTGACTCTCTCCCTAAAGGAGTTTGGTTCTCTCTGAGAAGCTACTCCAACCTTTTCATTTGTTACTTCTATATTGTATATGGATATTTTTGTAGCAGCAGTATGTATGTAAGACTATCTTCTGCCAAATCTATCCTTGGTCTTGGGTATATATTCCTGTTCACCTGTCTACACCCGATCTTCTCACCTGTCCATGCATTCACCCATATCCTAGTGTTTGCCACCACTGGTAATGCAGTATTGTGTATGTAACAGTATTTGCCTCTGTTGTCTGTATCTTCTGTGCATATTCCTGTGTCCTCCTTTTCTCTGTTATCATTGTGCCAGCCACACAATTTTGTTATATTGCCTTTCCCTTCACCCAAATCAACATGTGACTCTTAAATAGTCAGAAAATTTTCCTCCCCCTCTTTCCCCTTCCTGGTAACCAACAAAGTAAATTTCCTTCCATGCATAAATCTTTCCTTGACTTTTTACAGTAATGGACTCATAAAATGATTGTCCTTCTGTGACTGACTTATTTCACTCAGCATAATGTCCTCCAAATCCATCCACGTTGTTAGGTGATTCTTACATTCTTCATTATTCTTTAATGTTGTATAGCATTCCATTGTGTAAATGTACCACAGTTTGGTTATCCGTTCATCTGTTCATGGGCACTTAGGTTGCATCCATCTCTGCTATTAGTGAATTGTGCTGCAGTGAACATGGGTGTGTATATGTCTGTTTGTGTCCTGGACCTCACCTCTTTAGTTTATATTCCTAGGAATGGAATTGCTGGATCAAATGGTATTTCTATTTTCAATCTTTTATGCAAGTGCCATACCGTTTTCCATAGTGGCTGTACCATTTTAAAGTTCCACCAGCAGTGTATGAGAGTTCCAGTCTCTGCACACCCTCATCATCATTTGTTATTTTCTGTCTTGTTGAACTTTGCTATTATTGCTGGGGTGAGATGATACCTCATTGTTGTTTTGATTTGCATCTCTCTAATGGCTAACGATTGTGAACATTTCCTCATGTGTTTGTTGGCTGCCTGTATATCTTCTTTAGTGAAGTGTCTGTTTGTGCCCTTCACCCGTTTTTGAATTTTATGATTATGTTTTAATGTTTCACAAGTCTCATGCACTACCTCCAAATTTTTTATTATTTTCTCTGTTTTCTCCTCTGTCAAATATGTGTTAGTGAAAAATCCAACTAAACAATTTTAGTTCAAAACTAGCTCTAATATGATCAAAATGAGCTCGTATATTTTCACTACTATACTTTAAAATACTTCATTATGACAATCATATGTTAAATCATTTAAATATAAGAAAATTAGAGATAGAAAACTCTGGAATGATTTGCTTAATAATCGATAAATAATTGATTAGACATAGAGATTGGAATCTTTGGTCATACCATCAGAAGGGACCAGTCTTTCAAGAAGGATATCATGGTTGGTAGATGGTCAGTGAAAAAGTGGAAGACCCTCAGTAAGATGGATTGATACATTGGCTACAACAGTGGGCTCAAGCATAGCAAGAATTGTGAGGATGATA
This sequence comes from Orycteropus afer afer, assembly GCF_000298275.1. Taxonomy (NCBI): domain Eukaryota; kingdom Metazoa; phylum Chordata; class Mammalia; order Tubulidentata; family Orycteropodidae; genus Orycteropus; species Orycteropus afer. Next base: position 2,047,535 of record NW_006921951.1, read on the forward strand.
CAGGACCAGGCAGTGTTCCATTGTCTCATCCATAGGGTGGTTATGAGTTAGAACCAACACCACAGCAGCTAAAAACAACAACAGGAGCTGGAGTATAACTCAGGCCTTCTGACAATGTGCTTCAGTGCATAATTCCTGTACTTGCTTATTTACTTGATGTGCATGCTTTATCAACAGCTTCAGAAATAGAAGGAGTGGAATTGCCACCTTTAAAAAAAATTCTAGGAGGCTAGGAGTTCATATTCCAAATACCGTCAAAGAAAATAGCAGCCTGATAATGTCAACAATATTCTCTCTCTCTCTCTCTCTCTCTCTCTCTCTCTCTCTCTCTCTCTCTATATATATATATATATATAAAGAAAAGAAAACCCAGCTGTGTTGTCTTTATGGATATTCTTCCCTTTGTTTCAATAAGTTGATACTGGCCAGTTGACATAAACATTTTTTTTTTTATTATTATTATCTGAAGTTTTCTCCATCACACAGAACAAACAACACAAACTATTCAACAGTTATGAATAATGGCACAAGCAAATCTTCATATTCAGATTATATTGTGAGGTAAATGTGTACTTAATCAAAAGTGAAAGAAAAAATGCTTTGGAACATGCATTTATTGCAGTGAAAATGGAATCCAGAAATAGTCCAAGCACATGTTTTAATATTCAAAGGACAATTATTCATATCTACTCATAAATTGCCTATTGTTATTAGGTTCCATTTGGTTGGTTCTGACTCATAGCAACTGACAGGAAAAACACTGCCTGGTCCTGTGCCATCCTTACAACTGTTACAATGCTTGAGCCCATTGTTGCAGCCACTGTACCAATCCATCTCATTGAGGGTCTTCTTTTTCACTGACCATCTACATTACCAAGCATAATGTCCTTCTCCAGGGACCGGTTCCTCCTGATAAAATGATGAAGTCTAACCTTCCTTTCTTTTAAGGAGCATTCTGACTATACTTCTTCCAAGACAGATTTCTTTGCTCTTCTGGCAGTCTGTGCTATGTTCAATATTCTTCACCAACACCATAACTCAAATGCATCAATTTGTTTTCAGTCTTCCTTATTCATTGTTCAGCTTTTGCATACATATGAGGTGACTGAATATGTCCTGGCTTAGGCCAGGCACATGTTAGACCTCAAGGTGGCATCTTGGCTTTTTAACACTTTAAAGAGATCTTTTGTAGTAAATTTGCCAATGCAATACCCTAACAGATTTCTTGACTGCTGTTTTCATGGGCATTGACTGTGTAAAATGATTGTGTAAAATGAAATTCTTGGAAATTTCGGTCTTTCTCTGTTTATCATGATGGCTTATTGCTCCAGTTGTAAGGATTTTAGTTTTCTTTATGTTGAAGTACAATCCATACTGAAGGCTGAAGTCTTTTCTTCATCAGAAGTCCTCTTCACTTACGGCAACAAAGGTGTCTGTTACATATTGCAGGTTGTTTATGAGTCTTCTTCCAATGCTGATGCTTCATTCTTCTTCATATAGTTCTGCCTCTAGCATTATTTCCCCAGGATACAGACTGAATAAATATGGTGAAAGGACACACCTTTCCTGAATTAAACCATGGAGCTCTGGTGACATAGTGCCTAAGGCATTTGACTGCTAACCAGAAGGCTGGCAGTTCAAAGCCACCAACCACTCTCTGAAGGAGGACTGGGCAATCTACTTCTGTAGAGATACCACCTTGGAAACCCAAGAAGAGGTTGCTGTGATGCAGAATCGACTCGATAGCAGTGAGTTTGGGTTTTGGAGTATACCTTTATTCTGTTCGAATGACTGCCTCTCGGTCTATGTACAGGTTTCGCATGAGCACAGTTAAGTGTTCTGAAATTTCCATTCTTCACAAAGGAGCCCTGATGGTACAGTGGTTGGTTACCTCAGCTGCTAACCAAAAGGGTCGATCTTCCCAGACATTCCTCAGGAGAAAGATAAAGCAGTATCCATCCATAAATATGTCAGCCTTGGAAACCCTATGAAGCTCTGTCCTACAGCATCACTAAGAATCATAATTGACTTGATAGCAGTGAGTTTTGATTTGGCCAATGTTATCCATAATTTATTATGATCCACACTGTCAAAGTATTTGCATATTCAATAAAATAGGTAAACATCTTTCTTACATTCTCTCCTTCAGCCAACATCCATTTGACATCAGCAATGATATCTCTCATTCACATCCTCTTCTATAATGCATTGAATCTCTGGCAATTCCCTGCCAGTTAACTGTTGTCACGTGGTTTGAATTATCTTTAGCATAATTTTACCTGCATGTGATATTGATATTTTTTGGTAACTTGTTCATTCTGTTGAATCATCTTTCTTTAGAATAAGCACCTTAATATTGATCAATTCCAGTCAGTGACCAGGTAGCTTTTCCAAATTTCTTAGCATACATGAGTGAGTGGTTCCAGTGTTGCATGTGTTTGTTTATTTCAAAAAATAACAAGAACCAAACTCACTGCCATCAAGTTGGATCAGGCACATAGCAACCCCTCCTTGCATTTCCGAGGCAGTATTACTACAAAAGTAGATTGCCCAACCTTCCTTCCAAGGAGTGGCTGGTGGGTTCGAACTGCCAGCCTTCTGGTTAGCAGTCAAGTGCCTTAGGCAGTATTCCCTAAATTCCTATAGCTTTTTTTTTTTCTTTTGTCAATGCCTTCAGGGCAGCATGGACTTCTTTCTTCAGTACCATTAGTTCTTGATTGTATGCTACCTCCTGAAATGTTTGAACATCTACCAATATTTTTGGTAGAGTGACTCTGTGTATTCTTTTCATCTTCTTTTGATGTTTCCTGCATCATTCAATTTTTTGCTCATAGAATCCAACCGTATTGCAACTCAAGGCTTTTTTTTTTTTTTTTCAGTTGTTTCAGCTTTAGAAATCCTGAGTGTGTTCTTCTCTTTTGGCTTTCCAACTCCAGGTCTTCGCACATTTCATTATAGTACTTTACTTTGTCTGATCAAGTTGTCCTTTGAAACCTTCTATTCAGTTATTTTATTTCTTCATTTCTTCATTTCACTTTAGCAACTCTACATTCAAGAGCAAGTTTCAGAGACTCTTCTGACAACTGTTTGGTCTTTTCTTTCCTTCCTGTCTTTTTAATAACCTTTTGCTTCTTCATGTGTGATGTCCTTGATGTCATCCCATAACTCATCTTGTTTTCAGTCAGTAGTGATGAATACACAAATCTGTTCCTAAGAAGATTCTTTAAATTCAAGTGAGATATATTTGTGGTCATATTTTGCTCTCCAGGCCTTGTTCTGACCGATAATATTGAGCTTCTCCATCATCTATTTCCAAAGATGTGGTTGGTTTGATTCATGTGTATTCCAGCTGCTGAACTCCATGTGTATAGTCACAGTTAATGTTGTTGAACAATGTAATTTTTTCTATCATGCAATCTCCTATGTCATTGCTATCACCAAGTCCATATTTTCTAATCACCTATCCTTATTTGTTTCAAATTTTCTCATTCCAACCACCAGTAATTATCAATTCATCTTGATTGCATATTTGATCAATCTCAGACTGCAGATGTTGGTAAAAAGTGTTCAATTTTTTCATTTTTGTCATTTTTTGCATAATAATTTTTGTAAAAAGTTATTGGTGCACAAATTTCAATAATGGTCATATTAACTGCTCTTCCTTGTAAGCCTATGAATGTTACAGATATTTATGATAGATTTTGAAATGTTCTTTTTGTAGATGAAAGTGATGTCATTCTTCTTCAATTTGTCATTATCAGCAAAGTAGATCATATGATTATCCAATTCAAAATGGCCAATACCAGTCCATTGCAGCTCACTAATATCTAGGATATCTAACTTTAAGTATTCCATTTCATTTTTGACAACTTCCGGTTTTCCTTGATCCATACTTCATATATTCCACATTAATAATTCCAGCTATTAGTGGATGTTTATCTCTATTTCTTCTCATTTTGAGTCATGCTCCGTCAATAACTGAAGGCCCTGAAAGCTTTAACCCATAGCATCATTAAAGTTGACTCTACCTTAAGGAAACAACTCTTCTCCAGTCATATTTTGACTGCCTTCCAACCTGAGGGGCTCATTTTCCAGCACTGTATCAGACCATGCTCTGCTGCTATCCATAAAGTTTTCACTACCAATTTTTTTCAGAAGTAGATTGCCAGTTCCTTCTTCCTGGTCTGTCTTAGTCTAGAAACTCCACTGAAACCTGTTCACTACAGACGACCCTGCTACTATTTGAAATAGCAGTGCCACAGCTTTCAGCATCACAGCAACATGCAAGCCCCTATAATATGATAAACTGACAGTTGAGAGGTGCAGATGCCTATTAGGTAATCATTATTAGCCTAGTGAAGTTTTGACTAATATATGTGATTACAGAAATTAAATCCTTTCTGTTCATAATCAAGCCCACCACCTCCATTCCTCCAATTTGTTTAAATTAGCAAGACTTTGATCATCATAAAAAGCCAAAACAAGAAGATTAGCCATATCAAATCTATGCAATTGTACTATAGAAATTTCCATTTCTTTAAAAGATTGTATAAATATATATGATGTACCAACTAAGCCACTTATTCATTTTATCACACATTTTTAAGTATATCAATATATGGTATATACCATTTTCTGACCTTTCTGATTTTGGAAAATATGACAACACTACCAATAATGTGTAGTTATGAATAGTGGTGCTTGTAAATTAAGGTCCACATGGTTTAGGCCAGGAATATTGTTCTTGTCAAAAATGTAATCCATAAGAGGATATCATAGTGTAGTGCCTAAGGTACTTGACTGCTAACCAGAAGGCTGGTGGTTCAAACCCACCAGCCACTCCACAGAAGGAAGGTTGGGCTATCTACTTCTGTAGTGATATTGCCTTGGAAACCCAAGGAGGGGTTGCTATGAGTTGGATCCAACACTATGGCAAATAACAACACAACAACAACAACAGCATCAGCTTATCAACATGAAAAATTCTGACAAATACAAATGTTGTACCTGCGATACAAAAAGTAGTTTGGTACAAACAATTTGGAGAACAATTTGTGGTACACAATAAAATTTAAGATATGCATTCCCTAAATCCTTATGTAATATCCCATTGCCTACTTCACATCTCTCTTTGGACATCTAATAAAACCAAACCCACAGCCATTGAGTCGATTCCAACTCATAACAACCCCCATTGGGTTTCCAACGCAGTAAATCTTTATGGAAATATATTGCCCCATCTTCCATCCACAGAGTGGCTGGTGGGTTTGAACCACCAACATTCTGGTTAGCAGTCGAATGCCTTAGGCACTGAGTCACCAGTTGTTGTTGTTGTTATGTGCCGTCAAGTCGGACCTGACTCATAGAGACCCCTCCTTGGGTTTCCAAGGCAGTATCACTGTGGAAGTAGATTGCTCCATCTTCCTTCCGAGGAGTGGCTGGTGGGTTTGAACCGCCAGCCTTCTGGTTAGCAGTCAAGTGTCTTAGGCACCAGGTCACCAGAGCTCCTGGATATCTAATAGGAAGTCCCCTGGTTATGAAAGCCCAACTTATGTATAACCTGTAGTTAAAAAACCAGCCCCATAAAGCCCATTATATTAAAAATTTGAGATACATACATTGATTTATCATTACAAACAGGTGCTAATTTATGATATTCATCAAAATATTATCATTATTAATGTATTATTTTGTTAAAGATTATGCTATATGTTTTAGTATATCTGGAAGAGTTTCTTCTATTTTTTTATGCATAGAAATTTACACCATATATTATATAGTAAGACAAAGATTTGAGTAACTGATGTTAGCTACAAACCATATCTAACTGTTCCAACTTCTGTACAAATTCAACTTAAAGACAGACTTAGGAACAGAACAGGTTCATAATCTGGGGACTGCCTATACATCCAAAACAGAACTTGTGATTTTCTCCCCACTGCCAAAAAACCCTTCTCTCCACAAATATTCCCAAATCCACAAATGACGATCCTTCTTCCAGCTGTTCAAGAAAAAAAAAAGTCTTGGAGTCACCCTTGATTCTTTTTTCTCAGGGCCAGCAACTCCCTCCCTCAAGGTACTTAGTTATGGCTAAGGAATTATCCTAACTTTGCCCCTTTAGCTTTATGCTGCATATGGACGTTTTTATAGCACATACAAATATGTATGTAGTAATGTCGTGTGCCAAAACTATGTATAGTAGTGGGTTTATTCCTGTCCACCTATCCATACCTGATCTTCTTTCCTGTCTACCTACATATCCACCTGTAGATTAGTGTTTGCTATTACTGATAATGCAGTATTGTGTATGCAGTAATATTTACTTTTATTGTCTATATCTCTTGTGCACATCTCCATGTCTTCCTTTTCGTTAGTGTGCTAGTCAGATGTATTGCCTTTCTCATTACCCATATCAACATTTGTCTCCTAATGATTCATCTATTTTCCCTTTCTTACCCTCTCCTTCTCTACCTTGTAACCAACAAAGAAAATTTCCTTCCCTGTGTAAACCTTTCCTTGACTTTTTATAATAACAGACTCACAGCATTTGTCCTTTTGTGATTGACTTATTTCACTCAGAATAATGTCCTCCAAGTTCATCTGTGTTATGAAATGATTAACTGATTCTTCATTATTCTTTAACACTGCATAGTATTCCATTGTGTTGTGTACCATAGTTTGGTAATCCATTCATCTGTTGATGGGCATTTAGGTTATTTCCATTTCTTTGCTATTTTGAATAGTGCTACAGTGAACATGGGTGTGGACAGATCTATTCGTGTCCCAGATATCACCTCTTCGGGATATATTATTAGTAGTGAGGTTGCTGGATCAAACAGTATTTCTAATTCCAACTTTTTAAGGAGATGCCATTATAATTTTCCACAGTGATTGTATCATTTGACAGTCCCACCTGCAGTGTATGAGAGTCCCAATCTCTCTACATCCTCATCAGCATTTGTTATTTTCTGTCTTGTTGAAATTTGTTACTAGTGCTGGGGCAAGATGATATATCATTGTTGTTTTGATTTACTACATCTCTCTAATGGCTAATCATCACTAGCATTTCTTCATGTGTTTGTTGGCTACCTGAATATCTTCTTTGGTGAAGTGTTTGTTCATATCCTTTGCTCATTTTTGAATTGCATTCTTTGTCTTTTTGATTGAGGCATTGAAGTTTTCTATAAATTTTGGAGATTAAGTCTCTTCTCAAATATGTCATTGCCAAATAATTTTTCCCATTTTTTAATGCAATGCACTGCTATTGAGTCAGATCCAACTTATAGAGACCCCTTCTTGGGTTTCCAAGGTGATATCTATGGAAGTAGATTGTCCAGCCTTCTTTTTGGGGAGCGGCTGGTGGGTTTGAACTGCCAGCCTTCTGATTAGCAGTCAAATAAATGCCTTAGGCACTATGCTACTCCCATTCTCTAGGTTCTCTTTTCACTCTTTTGGAGAAGTAAAGATCATTGTTAATTAATTGAATCTGCTTCTGTAGACCCGGGAGGGAAATGGTTTAACACAGTATCACTGGACCCAAGAAAAGTTGTGCCTATTTTATAAAATGGGTGTTGAATGATTTAAATATTAGAAAGTGACAGCAGTTGCCTTATCAGTTCTTTCTAGTTAACCTATGATGCCATGATGCTGTGGTGGATTTGTTTCAAAAGTACATAGTAATGCTCCTCATACTTATTTCTCCTGAATCAAGAAGGAGGCTTGGTATTCAAGGCAAATGACAAGTGTTAATATAGTCAGAGATTTGAACTGATTATAACTCTAAAGGATAGCCAGTAAATCTTACAAATCAACAGACATTCTAAGGGTTAGGAAGTGAAATAGGGAAATTCTTGAACTAATCATTGGTATCCAGCTGTAAAACACCAGTAGCCAAATCAGACAGTAGCATCTGGTGGCATAGTGCCTAAGGCATTTGACTGCTAACCAGAAGGTTGGCAGTTCAAACCCACCAGCCACTCCGCAGAAGGAAGATGGGGCAATCTACTTCCATAAAGAGTTACCTTCTTGGAAACCTAATGGGGTAGCTACAAATCAGAATCCACTCAGTGGCAGTGAGTTTGGTTTGGTGGGTATCTGTTCTAGGGATCATTTCAGATTTTATCCTGATGGCAAAGTTTCTGAATTTAACTAGTAAATCAAAAAATAAACAAAAATAATTTACTTATATAATAAAGGTAGTCATATAATCCCTTTAGAATTTCCCATATAAATAAATAATCTTATAGAAAAGGGAAAGACCTTCAACAAGATGGATTGGCACAGTGGCTGTAATGATGAGCTCAAGTACAGCTCATCCTCACACTTGTGAGGATGGAGCAAGACCAGAAAGTGTTTCATTCTGTTGTACATAGGGTTGCTATGAGTCGGAACTAACTCAACAGCATCAAGCAACAACAACAACAACATGGAACAAGAGACAGACGAGTTTAGTTATTGACAATATGGGCTCTGGAGCAAGAGTGTGAACCATGCTTCTATTATGTATCAACAGAGCTGCCTTGGGGAGTTATTTAACTTTTCTTTGTCTTGGGTTTTTGTGTTGCTAAGGAGAATATACAACAACAAAGGAGAATAATAATATTATTATAATAATAAAAGTGACTACCTTTGGATTTATTATGAATATTAAATCAATTAAGCAAAAAAAATAATAATTTAGATTCATGGCTGCCAAACCCACTGCCATTCCCATTCCAAATCATAGCGACCCAATAAGACACTACCCCATAGGGTTTCCCAGGCTGTAAATCTTTATGGAAGCAGACTGTCTCATCTTTCTCCCACCAAACAAATGACTAGTGGGTTTAAACCACCAATCTTCTGGTTAGCAGCCCAATGCTTTAATCACAGTGCCACCAGAGATCCTTAGAATCATGCCAGACACATAATAATATCTTAATAAATATTATCAAGATATTACTTATTAAGTTATATAAACTTTATGGTTTATTGTCATTAATTTGGTATAAACTCTCTCACACAACTTACCTTCCCAAAACACTTTAAATCTATCCCTTTCTTTCAAAGTCTTCATATTACAATTGTCCTTTGAATTACTAAGTATTTAAAAATTCTATTACAGATTAGACAAATAATTTGTAAGAAATACAGTAGATCTTGGAAGGTGATTCTAACCCCATTTGAACAGTGAGTTCTAGATTGGTATCTTAGGGCCAGAATTGTCACCAATGTTGCCTTAGAGTAGGACACCCTCCCTTGATCCTGGTATATTGTCATTTTCTTAAAAACTTTTACCTCACTTGGCCTTCTGTCCCTTCACTGCTGAAGTGCATGAGATCAAAACCAAGGAAACATTTTTTCTTTCAATCCACTTCTCCCTCATAGAACTAATTATCTTCACCCTCCTCTCTGTCTAAGCCTCAAAGCTCTCAAGGTCAGCCTTATTTGGGGATTATTCAACTTGGAAATCCTTATAAAATGAAATCTCTTTGACCATTGTTTTCTTGCTCCTTTTAAAATTGTTTAGCAATTTCCATGCGTTTGCTTCAAGGGAGCTTGATAAATATTTGCTAAATTGAATTGGAAGTGGTTCCTCAACACTTTAGCCGCCCCCTATTTTTGTCTTCCAATAATTTCAGCAGGAAGAAAACTAAAAATAATCTGAGTAACAAATGCAGGCTTTTCCCCTAGCTACAAAAATTGGCTTTGATTTTTTGTTTTCTTCCTCCTAAGTATTATACCATACTGCAAAACTCTCAAAAGAAAAAGAATGTGATATTTGGGAGTTTAATTTACTATTATGCAGACTAGTGTCAAATAGTTGTTTTGAAAGAATTTGATTCTGAAGTTTTGGGTGCCTTCATAGTCAAAACTTATTAATGTCTCAAATCTTTTCTGTAGAATTGCTTTAAGTACTTCTTGACATGTTTCTTCATTGCACTTGGGGCAATACCGCACCACGGATCACTGAATCAGCTCAGGCATAATTACAGCAATTCAATAACTCCACTTAGACATTGCATTCTTTTGACGGTTGAAAGGAGTTACTTTATAAACACAACTGTTGCAAATACCATTGTAAGTCTGAAACTTGATATTACTTACTGAGCTGACCAAAATGCAAAAAAATGATCTATCAGTTGGTATGTTCAAATGATGTGTGGCAATATAAGGGTTCTTGCCTATTTAATTTTAATTTCTTTGGACCAAGAAACTGCACTATATTTAATAGGAGGAATAGGAGGAAATTGGAATAGGAGGAAACTCCTACTCATCTAAGCACTGATAGATACACTCAATCAAAAGCCTGCCTGGCAGAAAAATTACTAATTGGGACTGGAAACTATGTGTTCTCTTGGTTATGAGGTCCAACAATGAAGTCTGGCTCCATAAGATGCTAGATGGTTAATGAGGCCCCAGAAATAAGCTTCCAATCAGCGATTATATAATACTCATACCTTGCACCAGAAAACTTAAATGAAAATACCCTTGGGAAGCAGAATGTTTTCTCAAGGTGACAACTTTTTGTCTTGGTTACTTGAACTAGAGAAATATTTTCTAGCAGAAAGTACAGAACAAGTTTAGGGGAAAGGCTTTCTAAGTCGTGAAGGATAACCTTCTTAAAAAAAAAAAAAAAAAAGAGTTTTAAGTCTGGATAATCTCCAAAACTATTTTTACTATAAATAAAAGGTATCAGAGTATCACAGATAAACAGAGCATGTTTTAATTGTGTTTATGCATAGACAAGGCAATAGATACATATGTGATGAAGTCTAGAAAAACGAGGCAGAATATATTTCAGTTTCAGTGATGGCCTTGGAACCAGTACAGGCAGCCACTAAGAATTCTCCATATTAATATATCCATGTGAGTATAATGAAATAACCAATATGGACCAACATGCTTTCTAGAACCACGTCAAAGGATAATACTAAGAAGCTATTATTCACAAATAAAAGAATTTGGTCGAAGACAATGACTTAGCTAGGCCTAGTCACTCCTGTTTAGGGACTTTGTCATCCTCTTATGAAGAGTCTTAGAAAGTTACCACCAGCACCTTACTGCAGATTCAGTGGATATCATATATATCTGTGCAATCATTGAGAAGAATTATACAGACCACTAAATTTCAGGGTTTTTACACTAAAACATAATTCCAATGTTCTCAAATAATCCTTTGGTTGGCATTCTAAAGTCACAAATTAAAATAATTCTTCTCTACTTTTCTTGTTATGTGCCCAGGTGATGCAAACTGTTGTTTTTCTGCTAACCAAAAAGTTGGTAGTTCTAGTCTACCCAGAGGGAACTCAAAAATAAAAGCCCTGGTGATCCACTTCCATAAAATCAGTCATTGAAAACCCTGTGGAGTAACATTCTACCTTGGCATATGTGAGGTTACCATGAGTCAGAATTGACTGGATAGTAATGGTTTGGGTTTTATTATTATTATTATTATCACTTTGGTTACTTTTTTTGTAAAAACCTATTACCACTAAGTTGATTTTGATTGCCCTAGTAATAGTTATAATAATATTAATAACAAGTATTTCTTGGCTATTTATTATGTATTAGGCACTCTTCTAAGGGCTTTGCATTTATTAACTCATGCATTCCTACAATGTAGATAGTACACTATTTCTTAGATTCAAAGACATATATTTTGTCATATTTTAACATCACTGTTATGAGAGCACATCTTACAATAAAGGCCATTTCACTGTTAGACTACAACCATAATGTAGTTATTGTCTGTACTGTTTATTTTTTCACTTTAATTGAGTTATTTGCCTTGTTGGTACTACGTGCTATTTTTTCTTTCTTAATGGTCCGTGAAACAATAGTGTCTTACAGTTAATGGTACATAAGAGTCAATGAAACAGTATTGTTATCTCCTTCAAAAATGAAGAGTTAAGATATGAAGAGTTTAGGAAAATTGCTCAATTATCCAGTTACTGATGGAGCTGGAATTCACACCCAGACAAAATGGCTCCAAAGTCAGAACACTATACAAGTAAACAAGGTAGAGTGGGATCCACAGCCCTCTTACAGAAGGGTGTCCCAGCAGAGTTTCAGTGTGTCCCAACTTACCATTAGAAACACCTAACAGTAGTTGTTGATGTTTCTGAAAGCAAACACATAAAAGCTTCTTTTAGTTGCCCCAGACTATGTTAAGATAGTCTGGAGAAGGGAAGAGCCATAACCAATTACTGACTGGTGTTCATGAGAAATCCTTACACTGGGTCCACTCTCAGCCCACTTTTGAGTTACCTGAGGGAGAGTCAGCATCTCTATTTGTAGAACCAGCCTCTGTAGATGCAGCTTGCGAGGGAAAGAGATATAACTTCCACTATCAAAGCCATTTAGTCAAGTCTCTCTCTCTCATAAACAGAACAGTAATCCCAAGCGAACATAACAGATATGATTTCTAATCTGGTATGGTACTATTTAAGTCTTATGTTTAGTTGCCAGCATTTTAATTAAGGATGTGTTGGCGTATATTGGCCAGAATCCTGATACACAGAGTCATTCATGTGCCAAGTACAAGGACAAATCTCCACTACCTGAAATAAAGAGGGGAAAGGTCCACAGTAATAACTCTTTAGTTGAATAGTCTTATGATAGACCTTTTCTATAAAAGGCTTTTGTGAAATAAACTGTTGTTGTTGTTGTTGTTATATGCCATCGAGTCAGACCCAACTGATAGCGACCTGTCCTTGGGTTTCCGAGGCAGTACCACTATGCAAGTAGATTTGCCCCATCTTCCTTCCGAGCAGTGGCTGGTGGGTTTGAACCACCATCCTTCTGGTTAGCAGTCAAGTGCCTTAGGCACTATGCTACCAGAGCTCCCAAAATAAACTAATACAATAACTTATTTTTCTTATAGAATAAATCATTTTAGCTTCAGGCTACTAACAGGCAACTATTAAAAAGAAAGCATCAAGAGTGAAAAAGCAATATTCACTTTTGGAAAATATTTAGGATGAGTGTTTTTATAGCATTTGAAGTCAATACCCTATCAAATTGACAGCCAGTGCATCCTTCAGAGTATCATGTGGTGTGGTGAATATGGAGTAGTGCTTATGTGAGCACTCAAGGGAGTTCCTAGGAAAATAACATCTTCACCTCAGGTTTGGTTGGTTTCATTTACTAAAAATATGTGTTTTATATTATACATTTGTGCAAGACATAAATGTGTACATACAGTCAGTTCCACAAGTATCTTGACAAATTAATCTCTATCCTAGATGCTGATTTTTGAAAACCATATTAGTTAGAGGCTGTTGGAACATATGTTTTAAGTGCCTCATTTGTTTTACTATTTGTTATAGAACATACCATTGTGCTAACTCAAATTAGAGATATATTCACTCTTAGTAATTGTAGGACAGATAGTCTAAACAATGGCTATTTCACAGAAAAACAATCAGTAAAATCACCCTAGACTAAAGGTTGTATTTGGATTATGGTTTTGTTTTATTTTTCCAACTCCTAACAGGCCAATGTAGGTAGAAAGATAAATCCATTAACAAGGCACATCTATCCTGCCCTAAATCAAAGTAACTTTATTACCACTGTTGCTGTTGTTGTTATGTGCCGTGGAGTCAGACCTGACTCATAGCGACCCCTCCTTGGGTTTCCAAGGCAGTATCACTACGTAAGTAGATTGCCCCATCTTCCTTCCGAGGAGTGGCTGGTGGGTTTGAACCGCCAGCCTTCTGGTTAGCAGTCAAGTGCTTTAGGCACTACGCTACCAGAGCTCCCTTTCTACCACTATATAATGTGTAATGTATACTTGTAATATTTATATTGCCAATTAAAAAACTCATACTTACCTAGTCCCTTTCATCTGTACATATTATAATATTACATTTATTGATCCAGTACACCATGTAAATAGCTTTAGCTCTACAGAATTTAAAGACACTTTTTCTAACAAGGCTGAGGATCAGCCCACTGCCTTCCAGCATGGAATAGTTCTGCTTCTCACGCACCAGAGTTCACAGAGCCATGTTTTTCTCAGGACAAAAGGCTAGCTCTTAGCTACCTGCAATTCAGAATGTACTAGGTAGTCTCAGCATTTTCTTGACTCTATATGAAGGATCTTCCTCAAATTCTCAACTATCGTACATGTGTTTCTTTTCTTCTCCTTTTGATGGTTTTCTTCCTCTCATATTTTGAACAATTCAGGAAGAAGAAAATCAAACTTAGCCAAAACTTGTCTTTAATTAGTTTGCTTTTGTTGAAATGTTAAATTTCTCACATCCATGGAATCAGAGTAAATTATAACCAAACTGAAGGATAAGTTGGGTTCATTGTTCTATTTCACTTCTCACAATGCTATCTTTTGCTTTTTTACCTCACTTTATTCTGAGAGGACTGCTTATACCATAGATAGGTTTATAGAAACAAGATTTAATTTTCCTTTTAACATTCAGTCATAACCTGTAATAATTACCTCTACTTAATGTCCACAAGATGGTAGGGGACAAGTATTAGAAATTACCCAAGGCTCTTGGAGTCTTGAGTGTTTTCTCAAAGCCTCACCCACATGGGTGTATTTACTCAGCCAAATATAGCAGATGGATTTTAGGTTACCAGAGGAGTAATCGACCTCAAAATAAGGGGTTAAAAAATTACAGAGAGGCGAATGAAGTCTCAAGAAAAGAAAACAGAAAGAGACAAGGTAAAGGATTAGAAGCAGATGCCATAAGAAACTTTTCCAAAACGAAATGAGAAAAGGCAGAGCTGGAGATGGTTGAGAGCTAGAGACCATCACCACATCCATATTCTAAATGTTTCCAAATCAAACTCTCAGGGGAAAGAAACTAATATGTCAGAGTCTTTGACTTTGCTGGTCTGTTGTAACATTCATCTCAGCTGTTTGTGAACAAACATTTATGCAACAACACTCCTGAAGTGACATGCACTATTGCTGAAAACAATACTATGCACAGGATTGCTGCCTTCCAATTTTGAGTGTAGATACAGAAAGAAAGGAGGAAAATACTTCCTTCTTGTTTATATATCTTCACAAAGTCTTTTTTAATGGATCAGAAAAAAAAAAAAAAAAACCTTGCAAATATTCCTTTGGTCCAAGGTGCTGCAACTTTTTACTAAAATTATAAGAATATGAATATGTCCACAAGATGGTGGGGGACATGTATTAGGAATTACTCAAGTCTCTTGTAGTCTTGTATGCTTTCTCAAAGGCTCACCCACATGGACGTATTTACTCAGCCAAACATAGTAGATGGATTATAGGTTGTAGTCTACTGTTACCACTTTTGCCTCTGTTATCCTGTGGTTGGTTATCTTCCATAGATAGACCTATACAGACCCCCTTCCATGCTCCCCTGTTCTCTTGGCCTAGGAAGCAGACTTGTATGGATTAAACAATACACTACTTTGGGCTTCTGGTTGGGTTCAGCCCCGTGGAGTATTAGCAGATCAGAGGGAAGAAACAATAAACTTAGGGTACTTAGCCCTCTAGCTATGAGTTTGCCTCAACACTCTCCCTCAGTGATGATCTCTTCTCAATATGTTGCTCTGGAAACTACTTCCTCCATTAGTCCCTTTAAGTTTAGGGTTAGTGACAACTCAACTGTTTTCATCCCAGGGCAATGCAGTATCCCTTTGTAGCATTCTTACATTCCGTCAACACTTTTGTATCTAGTCCTTTCTTAAACACTCCTTGAATTATTTGTGTTTTAGGCTATTACCTGTTTCTAACTAGGACTCCAACAGATATACCCTCCTTCTGATTATTCACACCTTTTTTTGGAAGATGACCCATCATTCTTTTCACCCAGATACGGTGGTATGACCAATTCCTGAGATGATTTCCCATGACATTGCTAAAGGAAATTCTGGAGTTTTTAAAGGCAAGTTACCCAGCATAGAAATTAATTTTTCAGATGTACCTATGCTCCCTTTCACTTCTCAGTGTTTGCTTCTAGACTTTTAAAGTAGACTTCAACCCCAGTTCTGTAACTTTGTAAAAGAATCAAATTCTTGCAAAGGTCCCAAAAGACTTGTGATCTCATTAGTAAAATTTATTCATTTATGCATTCTCTATCAATGTGAAAAATAATGACTGACACTCTGATTATTATATATGCATGACATTTTACTAAGGAATTTATTATATCTATTCTCTCATTTAATCCTCACAAGAGGGGTGGGCTCTATTATTATTGTATCACTATTTCACAGATGTAGAAACTGAAGCTCAAAAAAGTCAAGCAATTAACATAAGATATCACCCTGGTTAGTGTGCACCAAACTGCATTTCTAACTAATAACCAAAATCCAAAAACTCACTGCTGTTGAGGAGGTTCCAACTCATAGTGACCCCTCCTTGAGTTTCTGAGATGGTATCTGTACAAAAGTAGATTGCCCTGTCTTCCTTCCGAGGAGTGGCTGGTGGATTTGAACCACCAGCCTTCTGGTTAGAAGTCAAATGCCTTAGGCATTACACCACCAGAGCTCCCTTCTAACTAATAGGACTCCCTAATTCCAGGGCTTAATAATGCTAAAAGTTGACTATTTGACAGACTTCATAACCATTGGTAGTTTATGTACTTGATGTATGTTTCAGTTATTTAATGGTGCATGATTCAGTGACTTAAAACAGTAATTTATTGTATTCTATTCTCCCACTTATTAATCTGTTTGAAGACTAACAACTGCAGGTATACTCTTAGACATTTAAAAAAAAAAAAATCTATTATCCTGGACTGAGTAAACGCTAATAAAAATACAGGATATAGGATACCATGGCTTGAGGGTAAGTGTTGTGATGCAATTAGGATTGAGTTTGAAACAGGATTCAAAGTAAAGGTAAGATGAGGACTTCATATTAATTGTAAGGAATAAATACCTAACATAAGAATTGGGAGTACCATTAAGAATTATGGTTTGCCTTCCAATGCTTGAGTTCCTTCTTCAGTCATGTAATTTGAAGCATAATATGAGTGGAAGTTTGGGAAGCCAGAAGAAAAGGAGAGTGGTATATAACAAAATTAAGAATGACACCAGCTCCTCAAATCCTCAATGAAGTGTTTTACCACACAAGCTTTAGCCATACGCTTGTTTTGCTTTCCAAAAAATTAAACTGATAAATCACTATGTTCAGCTTGTGTCTATGTTATTAAAACCTGTATTAATACTCTATTAAGTTAATAATAGAGTATTAAAACCTAAGAACAATAATTTAATATAAAATTGTTCTGGTTACCTCTGTGCTGCTCTAACAGAAGATACACCACAAATGGGATGGCTTTAACAAATAGGAGTTACTCTTACAATTTTTGAAGACTAGAAGTCCAAGTTTCAAGTGCCAAGCTCTAGGGGCTGTGTGAAAGCCCTCAACCTTGGGCTTTAGTTCTGCCTCTTGCTCCTTGCCCACTGAAGCTAGAGGCATCTGTTTACTCAAGCAACTACTGCCTGCTGAGACTAACAAGCCCAAGGTCAACAAATAAAATGTCACAGTCCTGATGTTACCAAATCATGTGGCAGGCCACTGATTCAAGTCCATTGAAAGTCCCAAGGTCAGCAAAGTATGCCAGGCTGATGAATAACGACACGGCTACCCACAGGGTTCAAGTGTGCCATAAGCTAGAGACCATTCCCAAAGCTGCTTCTTATCTACAGGAAGCAGACTTCATTCCTAAAGCAGCTACTCAGCTGTTTGTGGTAGATCCCACCATGGAGTTGATTGCCAGTCTCATCATAGGAAACAACTACCACCAGCTGCTCAGCCACTCAATCAGGCCCAGCCAAGATGACACACAACCTTAACTACCACAAAAATATATTAATATATAATTATATATGTATTATTGTACATGTTATTAATATTAAAAAGTTTTTGAGTCATTTCATTTTCAAAAATTACCTAACATGCAGTTCAACCATAGTTTCTCTTGTAGGAGGTCTCAGTTTGACAAGAAGACAATCACAAAATCAAATAAACCAAGTGCAATTTTAAATCAAATCATTACATACAAAAATATAAAGTATTGACATTTTTGTTTTTCAAAATAAAAAAAGAGATTAGATAAATAAAAATATAAGTTTAAATAAGTCAGTGCTGCTGCTAAGCAAAGCAGGTGTCTTTTCACTAAAATTTTGACTTTTTTTTAAATTAGATCTGGACTCCATACAGTAAGTGTAAATTTCAGACAAGTAATGAAAAATACTTTCAAGTTTCTCAAATAGGTTTCCTATTGCTCTAGATAGTGCATATTTTATCAAAATTTTATTTCACCAATTTGTTATAGCCCTCATGTTCTATATAAAAAAATTGGGTAATGTAACGAGTTGGAAAATTCTCATTGTTAATTTACTACCTAAAATAGCAACTGTATACAGTTTGGCAAACATGAAGTCAAAATAGCTGACTTGAATTGATTCACTGTAATTGGCAGTAAAACCAAACAGAAAAAACAAACTCATTGCCATCAAGTTGATTAGCAAACCTCATTGAGTTTCCAAGGTGGTAAATCTTTATGGAAGTAGATTACTCCATCTTCCCTCTGCAGAACGCCTTGTGGGTTTGAACCACCAACCTTTTGGTTAGCAGTCAAATGCCTTAGGCACTGTGCCACCAGAGCTCCTTAAGTGGCAATAAGGAGGATAAAAATGACTTGCCATTGAGTTGCCTTCAATTAATGGTACTTGCTGTGTGTCAGAGTAGAACTGTGCTCCATAAGGTTTTCAGTGGATTTTTTTAGAAGTAGATTGTCAGGCCTTCTTTCAAGGCTTCTCTGGTGGACTCAAACCTCCAAACTTCTCCTTAGCAGATGAGTGCATTAACCATTTGTACCATGCAGAGACTTCAACAAAAGAGGGTAATTAATTAAAATCTCAAAAGGCTGAAAGTCCAGTATTTTAATCAGTAATCACAACTTTCTCACTAATGAAAATATTTACTTGCAAATAGGTCTTGCATCCCTACACTTTCATGTTGTTATTGAATGTCTGTTATATGAGTTTGGAATATTTCATTCATATGATGACTATTTATTGAACACCCCTGAAGGTCAAGCTCTTTAAGGTCCCAGAGGGTAAAAAGATTTGCTCTATCATTTCAGTAACCTAGAATTGTTGGAAGGAGATGGACATCACACATTTTTGTAGCTGGAAGTTCCTGGCTCTTAAGACATAGATATAATTGTCTGCAAGCCTTGCCAATTCCATGGTATTCAAAGCATTCCCCCTAGGATTTCTTCCATTTTGTTCATCTCCTGGGCTCCTGCTTCTGCATATGCTGCTTCCCTGCTGTGCTGAGTGGACCCAGATGTGAAACTTGAGCATCTCTTTCAGTTCTACATTTAAAAATTTTCATTCACATACATGAGCCTAATAAACTTCACAAAGAGTGTTGTGGAAAGAGACAGATGAGAGATTTACATCACAGGGAAACTCACAATATATAAGTGGGCTTAAAGAATAAATAATTGAGGAGCTGAAGATCATTATGAGACATTTATGTTCCCCAGTAACCATCAATGACCACTATGCCATAATAGGATTTCACCAGATATTCCTAGTCCTGACCCCTCCTCTGGAGTCCATTGGTGGTCCAACTTGTTAACACACTCTGCTGCTAACTGAAAGGTTGGAAGTTCACATCCACTCAAAGATCCCTCACAAGAAAGGCTTGACAATCTATTTGGAAAACTCAGCCATTGAAAACCCTCTGGAGCATAGTTCTACTCTGACACTTGAGGTTACCATGAATCGAAAATGACTTGAAGGCAACTAGTATCCTCTCATCTTGTTTTCACCTCTCTCCCCATCCCACCATCACTTCTCAATCATTTCTTCTCTCCTGGATTGCAACAGAAATGCCCAACTATTTTCCTTCTAATGGCACAACATCCCCTTCCTCTGAAGTTTTGGCATCAGCTGACACCTAAATACTCCCAAGAGAATCCTCTCCCTAGAAGAAATTCTTGTACAAACTATAAATCAAATTTTAAAAAATATTTCCCTTTTATCACATATATCTAGGCCATGGCATGGATAAAAGGAAGTGGAAATAATAGATTAAAATGTTATTAATGATTGGTTATAGTAGTGAAGTTTGTCAATAAAACTGTATGTGGGAGGCTGTGAGATTATGTGATGACATTTTTCCTTTTTCTACTATTTGTTGGAATTTTTGGTAATAAGAGTGCTTTAGAGTAACAAAAATTCTTACTTAAGGAGATGACATACAATGTTAAAATTGATGATGATGAATCTTAAATGGATGGTTAGGCTCAGAACATTATGTTTATTTTCTGGACAAATTACAGAAAATAAACACTGATTCCAAATCTTGTACAGAATTTGCTAGGAATTCATCCTGAATTGATAAAGTACCAATTCTGTGATCTATAGCAACAATGGAAATACACAAAGAATGTCTGAGTGTAACACTTGGTAAAGCCACCACATATTTTCTGTCTCAGTTTCAGGGGAAATTGTACTTAAGAGACTCAAGCAAAGTTTATAAATTAACCAAAAAATTCAGGCCACACATAAGGAAACCTGACAGAAAGAGTAGTTATGCTGATGAAGAAACCCTCCCTCACCTTGATGCTAACACAATGCATATACAATACAGAGACAAATGCTCTCTTCATCCAAGTGTTGAACATCAGGTGGACAGAAACAACTGCTTTAGTAATATATTAAATAAGAAAGCATTCCATCTCTGGCTATCCTTGCCTTGGTAATTTTGGGAGGCTAGGGTCTGGGGAGGGAGCACTGGTCATGCAAACAGTTAAGTCCTCTGCTGCTAACTGAAAAGTTGGCAGTTCAAAACTCCCCAGCAGCTCCATGGGAGAAAGACCTGGAAATATGCTGTGTACAGATTGCAGCCAAGAAAATCCTACTTTGTCACTTAGGGTTCATAAGTGTCAAAAACTGCCCAATGGCACCCCAAAACAATAGTGCTCATACAGTTGAACTCTTGACTTCTACCTGAAAGGTTGGCAGTTTGAACCCACCCAGAGGCACTTTAAAAAATATGTAAAGATACCGACTTTAAATATAGACTTTTTTGCACTGGGCAAATCTGCTGCAAAAGCCCTCCTTAAAGTGTTGAAGAACTTCAAAGTGTCACTTTGAAGGCTAAGGTACACCTAACCTAAACCATGGTATTCTCAATATCCTCATATGCATGTGAAAGCTGGACAATGATCAAGGAAAACTGAAGAACTGATGCCTTTGAATTGTGGCATTGATGAAGAATACTGAAAATGCCATGGACTGACAGAAGATGAAGAAAAAGTTCATCAACATTATGCAATGTTTTGTAGCTTCCATATTATTCTTCAGTGTTGCATAGTATTCCATTGTATGTATGTACTATAGCTTGCTTATCCATTCTTCTCTTGATGGGCACCTAGGTTGTTTCTACATGGTTCTTTTTAATCATAATAATTACTAAAAATGTATCAATCTTGTCCTTATGGGTATTTTGTAGGCCATACATCTTTGAAAGTTTAATGATTAAAATTTTGTTCTGTGGGAAATACTACCAAATGACAACTTATTTGATTGTGCAGTATAATATGACAGACAAGGAGTGGTTGTAGAGGAGAAAAGTAATATAGCGTCAAACAATTAGAGAAGCAACTAAAATGTCCTTTGATTGATGCTTGAACTATTAAGTTTACTCCTGGCCTCTGTGTTCCTTTCTTTTCCTGCGCTCCAGTCTTGCTCTTGTTGGCTTTGGTTTCTGTGTCCTGACATTAAGCCCAGTCTTCGCCTTAGATTTGGCACTCCTGGACATGTTGTTTGACCTCAACTTAGAACCCTGAACACCCTTCCCTAAGGGGTTGACCCCTTGCCTTTAGGCTTCCTCCAGAAATCAAGTTAACGTGCAGTCTTGATAGAGATTCTTTGTCCTTATCTTAATTATAGTATTAAAAGCTCTAAGATACCCACATTAGAACAACTTATGAACCATTTAATATATTATGCAAGACTAAATGACTATTTAAATATTTATTAACCCAAAATTTCTGGAGTAGAGATCGTATTATTAATTGCCAGAACTTATATTTCTCTTTCTTTTGTATTGTCTGATATGGCAAATCCTTTCCCTCTTTGTTGAAAATCTCCTTCCTTAGTTGTGATATTGAACTCTTCAGATTCTTCTTTCTCTATGAACACTCTTCCTCAGCCAGCACTGGCTTCTCTTAGCCACCCCAGGACCCAATTATCTCTGCACTTGACTTTACTTCCAAGCTCCAGCCTCAATTTCAGACCTTAGAACCTTTGTATGAACACTTAACATATACCTCAAACTCAAACCTTTGAAACGAGCAGACTGTCAACTTTTCTCTACCATATAACATAAATCTATTTATCCTCTCCTTTTTCCTATTCTAATGACATATCATTCATCTAGTCACTCAGGCTAGGAACTGTAAGAGATATCAACATCACTTCTTTCTCCAAAATTCTTCATTTCAGTAAGTCACTAATTAAAAAATACCTTAAAAATATTTCTTGAATCCGGCCCCTCCTTTCTATTCTTGTAGCATTTTTTTTTTCCTAGCTGCTTGCAAGCAACTATTGTAATAACAATCTAATTGAATTAACAGCCCCTGACAATTAATTCTATTAACTGTTACCAGAGTTTTCTTTTAAGATAATTTAATTATAAAGGTAATAAAGATCATTTTAAAAATTATAACAACAGAAGTGAAGAAAGTGAATCTTTCTCACTAGTTTACTGTAAGTTTGATATATATTTTCCAAATGGTTCTATGTATATTCTTCCAGATATCATTTTTAAAACATAGCCACATAAACATGATTTATATTATTGCCTTCAAGGCATCGGTGTTGTTGATGAAATGCCACACTTAGTCTGATTCTTTATTTTGAGTAACCTGCTTTGATTCTAGGAGCTCTGGTGGCATAGTGCCTAAGGAACTTGACTGCTAACCAGAAGGCTGGTGGTTCAAACGGAAGGAATATGGGGTAATCTACTTCCTTAGTGACACTGTCTCAGAAACCCAAGGAGGAGTCCCTATGAGTCGGGTCCTACTCCACAGCACATAACAACAAAAACAACATAAAAATCTTCACTTTCCTCATCTTTTGCTTTGGTGGTTGGTGCATAAATTTGAATAATAGTCATATTAACAGGTCTTCCTTGTAGGCATATGGATATTATCCTATAACTGACAGCATTGTACTTCAGGACAGATCTTGAAACATCTTTTGTGATGATGAATGCCACACCATTCCTCTTCAATTTGTCATTCCTGGCATAGTAGATCATATGGCTGTCTGATTCAAAATGGCCAAAACTGGTCCATTTCAGCTCACTAATGCCTAGAATATCAATCTTTATGCATTCCATTTCATTTTGACAACTTCCAATTTTCCTAGATTAATACTTCATACATTCCATGTTCAGATTATTAATGGATGTTTGCATCTGTTTCTCCTCAATTTGAGTCATGTCACATCAGCACATGGAGGTCCTGAAAGACTTATTTTATCCATATTATTAAGGTTGGTTCTGCTCTAATGAGGCAGCTCTTTCTCAGTCCTATTTTGAGTGCCTTCCAACACAAGGGGCTAGTCTTCCTGCACTGCCTTGGACAATGCTTCCAAAGCTATTTATAAAGTTGCCCAATAATATATCAGACAACGTTTCTCTGCTATTCATAAGGTTTTCCCTGGACAATTTTTGGGAAGTGAATGGCCTCCTCCTACTTCTTAGTCTGTCTTACTCTGTAAGCTGCATTGAAACCTGTACACCATGTGCAATTCTGCTGGCATCTAAAACACTAGTGGCACAGTCTCAACATCTTATGGCCAGGGACCACAGAGTGGCAGGTTTCAGGCAAAAATTAGTAAGAGGAGGGTGCAGAGGTTTCCAACAGCTAAGGGAGACAAACTTGTCTGTCAGTTTATCATCCTGTGAGGCTTGTATGTTGCTGTGGGCTTGAGAATAAATAAATAAGAACCATGCATTTCAACTGCTGTAATAAGACAGTGGTCTTATCAAGTGTTGTTTTTTTGTTTTGTTTTGTTTTTGTTTTTTTATCTTTTCCACTGAACTCATTTTCTCTTCTAAACTTCCCTGCTACATATTTTTAATATCACACATCTAGTTCTAATCATTGATCTTTGTGTTACCATATTTTTTGAAAATACACATCTTATCTCCCCTTGTATGTTGGACCAATCATCTGAGCAGGAATCATCTTGTTTGTTGTTGTTAGGTGCCATCGAGTCACTTCCGACTCATAGCGACCCCATGCACAGCAGAACGAAACACTGCCCGATCCTGCACCAGCTCCACGATCCTCGCTATGCTTGAGCCCATCATCACAGCCACCATGTCAATCAATCTCGTTAAAGGCCTCCCCCTCTTTTGTTGACCCTCCACCCTACTAAGCATGACATCCTTCTTCAGGGAATGGTCCCTTCTTACAACATGACCAAAATAGGTGAGACGAAGTCTGGCCATTCT
>NW_006921951.1:2074150-2093238 GCF_000298275.1 Orycteropus afer afer
TGATTGCATGTTTGGTCAATTTCAGACTGCAGACGTTGATAAAAAATCTTCAGTTTCCTCATGTGTGGCTTTGGTGGTTGGTGCATAAATTTGAATAATAGTCGTATTAACAGGTCTTCCTTGTAGGCATATGGATATCATCTTATCACTGACAGCATTGTACTTCAGGACAGATCTTGAAACATCCTTTGTGATGATGAATGCCACGCCATTCCTCTTCAAACTGTCATTCCCAGCATAGTAGATCACATGGTTGTCTGATTCAAAATGGCCAAAACCAGTCCATTTCAGCTCACTAATACCGAGGATATCAATCTCTATGCATTCCATTTCATTTTTGACAACTTCCAATTTTCCTAGATTCACACTTCATACATTCCATGTTCCAATGATTAATAGATGTCTGTAGCTGTTTCTCTTCAATTTGAGTGGTGCCACATCAGCAAATGAAGGTCTCAAAAGCTTTACCTTATCCATAGGAGTAAGGCTGGATTTACTCAGATGATGCAGCTCTTTCCCAGTCCTATTTGAGAGCCTTCTAACCTCACTGGACTATTCATAAAGTTGTGCGGTAATGTATCAAACAGTGTTTCTTTGCTATTCATAAGGTTTTCCCTGTCCAATTCTTTGAGAAGTGGATGGCCTCTTCCTTCTTTCTAGTCTGTCTCAGTCTGTGAGATGGGCTAATACCTTGCACCATGTGCATCCTGCTGGGTTTGAAACACCAGTGGCTCAGCCTCAAAACTTACATCAACAGTCACCACGGTAGGACAAACTGACAGACAAGTTTGTCTCCCTGTTGGAAACCTCGCGTACCACCCTTACCTGAGTCCCTGCGGCTGACTCCTCTTCTGTCCGGATTCCTGGGCCTTTTAATCCCCTTTCTCCCGCTCTCCCACCCTGCTGCTTTGTGCGTGTCTGAGTTCCCTCTCCTCACCTGAATCCCTGTGGCTGACTCTCCGTTGTCCGGGTTCTTAGCTTTTAATCCTCTTTCTCCTGCTCTACTGTCCTGCTGCTTTGGGCATGCCTGAGTTCTCTCTCCTCACCTGGATCCCTGCGGCTGACTCTCCTCTGTCTGGGTTCCTAGCTTTTTATCTCCTTTCTCCTGCTCTTTCACCTTGCTACTTTGGGCCTGCCTGATGTCCCTCTCCTCACCTGGATCCCTGCAGCTGACAACTCCTCTGTCCATGTTCCTGGCTTTTAAAGAATCATCTTATTCACCTTTAATTCTTTATGGCCCCTGGAACAGTGTCTAGAGCATCATATTGTTGTTGTTGTTAGGTGTTGTCAAGTCAGTTCTGATTCATAGCAGCCCTATGTACAGTAGAATTACACACTGCCCAGTCTGGTGCCTTCCTCACAATCATTGCTATGTTTGAGCCTATCTTTGCAGCAACTATGTCAACCCATTTCTTTAGGGTCTTCCATAGGAACTCTGGTGGCATAGTGCCTAAGGCATTGGACTGCTAACCAGAAGGCTGATGGTTCAAACCCACCAGCCGCTCCTTGGGAGGAAGGTTGGGCAATCTACTTCCTTAGTGATACTGCCTCGGAAACCCAAGGAAGGGTCACTATGAGTTGGATCCAACTTAACGGCAGTGAGTTTGGTTTGATTTGGTTTTATAGGAGTGTGGATATTATCTTGTCACTGACAGTGTTGTATTTCAGGATAGATCTTGAAATGTTCTTTTTAATGGTGAATATGACACCACCCCTCTTCTATTTGTCATTCCTGGAAGGTAGGTCATATATTTTTCCAATTCAAAATAGCCAATACCATCACAGTGCATAGAATGTGCTTATGGAATTTAGTGGTGTGGGACGCTAAACAACTTGCAGTATTGAAAACAGCCTGACAAGAATTATCCCATCTGAATACCAATTAAACTCCCTGTTGAGAAACCCAGCAAGCCTAGAAAAACAAGGGAAAGTATAGTCATCTCTTCAAATATGTAATAAATAATTTTCCTTTAAGTAAGGAAAATGTCTCTATAAATAATCTACAGACTAAAAGAGTTCAAAAATCTTACCCATTATTCTTAAAACAAAATAAGATAGTCATATGAATGGCAAGCATCCAAAAATCAGTCTAACAGCATGTAACTGAGAAAAAGCAGGAATTCAGTACACAATCCAGGCTCATATGCTTTTTTACATAAAAAATACAAGTATTACATCATACATAAATAATCACATTAGCAATGTAGTGTGTAATTCAGAAAAAGATTTAAAGAACTCTATTTGGTTCTCTAGTGCTGCTATAACAGACATACCACAAATGGGTGGTTTTAACAAACAGGGATTATTCTCCTATAGTTTAGGAGGTTAGAGGTAAAATTTCAAAGTGCCAGCTCTAGGGGCTGTGTAAAGGACCCTTGACCTTGGGCTTCAGCTCTACCCTTGCTCCCAGCCCACTGGAGCTGGAGGCATCTCTTAACTCAGGCAGTGGCTGGCTGCTGAAGCTGACAAACCCAAGGTTGACAAGTAAAATGGCACAGTCTGAAGATTATCAAGCAACATGGCAGGTCATTAGTTCAAGTCCAGAAACGTTCCCAAGATCATCAGACAACACGGCAGGCTACAGAATGAAGACTTGGCTAAATGCAGAATCCAAGCATGCCAAAAAGCTAGAGACCTTTCTCAAAGCTGCTTCTTACATACTGGAAGCATAACCTCATCCCTAAGACAGCTACTCAGCTGCTCCAGTAGATTCCACCATGGAGTTGATTACCAATCTCATCACGAGGAATCAATGCCCAAACACTCAGAATCAGGCCCTGCCAAGCTGACACACAACCTTAACTATCACAAACTCAAAGCACCTAGGTGTCAGTTAACAACTTCATTTAATAAAATCTAACTTGTCTATTAAGCCATTATTTGTTCTAATGAAAAGGAGAGTTAACTATAATTGTCCATGAAATTTTTTTTAAGTCTGGAAGTTTTCTGCTCTGCTTTCTTTGATTGTTAATTTTAATAATCTAATTACCCCAGACCTATGCCTCTTTTCTGCTATTTGGGTCTTTCACAAGAGGTCTGACTTCTGATGTTCCACTTGAGCCTGTCCTTTAACCAAAATGGATTCATTTTCCCTTCCAGAAAACAAAATAAAAGGAAATGGCATGCTTTGGAAGACTTTTCTCAGAATGCAAAAAACTTGTGAAAGTTTAGTACCCACAACGAAGATGGATCTCTTTTAGCATGTGAAGTGATAAGCCACTCTTCTTACTCCTTTCATCCATTAATCCCTCCCTCTTATTACTTTTTAAAATATTTTAGCATTCAAACATGTTCCTAGCTTGTAGTATATACACATGATCTTTACCACAGATGTTTCTTAAAAGGACATGCTTTTGAAAACTAGGTATTCACCTGCAGAAAAATGAAGCAGAACCCATACCTCACACCATACATAAAAACTAACTCAAAATAGATCAAAGGCTTAAATGTTAAACCTAAAATCATAAGATTCCTGGAAGACAACATAGGGAGAAAACTTCAGGAACTAATCTTTGGTAAAAATCAATTAACAAATATAACAACAAATGCCAAATAGAAGAAGACAAAATAGATAAATAGGACCTTATAAAAATGAAAAACTTCTGCTCATCCAAAGACTATTGAGAGAGTAAATAGAGAACTGACAGACTGGGGGAAAAGTCTCAGGAAATGATTTAAGTGACAAGTGTCTAGTCTCTAAAATCTTGTTTAAAAACTGGAAAAATTCAACAAAAAAAGATGGGATATCCCTTTCACAAAATGGGTAAAGGATATGAACAGAACCTTCACCAAAGAGGACATCCAAGCAACTAAAAATATAAGAAAAACTGTTCATGATCATTAGCAGTAGAAAGATGTGAATCGAAACTAAAATGAGATATCATCTTACCCTGGCTAAAATGACACTGATTAAAAAAGAAAAGATAACAATAAATATTGGCAAGGATGTGGAAAGATTGGAATCCTTAGCTGGTGGGGCTGTAAAATGGTACAGCCACTATAGAAAACAATGGGATACTTTCTCAAAAATTTAGAAATAGAACTACCCTCTGATCCAGCAATCCCACTCATAGGTGTATACCCTAGAGACCTAAAAAAAAAAAAAAATGATATTGATAGACATATGCACACCTATTCATTGCTGCTTTATTCACAATAGCAATTAAGTGGGAAAAGCCAAAGGGCCCATCAATGGATGAATGGGTAAGCAAATTTTACATACAGATAATGCAATGGTACACAACCATAAAGAACAATGATGAGCCACAAGACATATTATAACATGGCTGGAGCTTGAGGGCATAATGCTAAGTTAAGTGAGTCAAGAATATACAGACAAATACTGTATGGTCTCTCTTTTATAAGAAGACTGGAATAGATTTATAGAAAGAGACCATTGCTCATTGGTGATTATCAGGCAGAGAAGCAGAGGAGGAGAAAGTACACTTTAGATCCTAGAGACTTTTTATTTTTTTTGGTAACAGGAAAAGTGTCATGAAATACAGATGTAGTAAGAACAGCACAGCCAAAGTAAAAATGAAAAAAATGAGTGTTTGAGCACATATGCATGGGTATAGGCATATTGGTATATGAGTAGGCAGAGATGTGTACATAAATAAGAATAGATAGAAGTATCTAGAAACAAGAAAAGCAAGCCCATTTCCATTGAGTTGGTTCTGACTCACAGCAACCCTTAGGGCAGAGTAAAACTGCCCCTAAGGACTTCCAAGGCTATAAATCTTTACTGAAGCAGACTGCCTTATCTTTCTCCCACAGAGGAGTTGATGGTTCAAACCATTGACCTTTTGGTTAGCAGCCAATGCTTTAACTACTGCACCACCAGAGCTCCTTAGAACTATATATAACAATAAAGAAAAAGTGCCATCAAGTTGATTCTGACTCACAGGGACCCTATAGAACAGAGTAGAACAGCCCCATAGGGTTTCCAAGGCTGTAAACATTTACAGAAGCAGACCACCACATCTTTCTCCCACACAAAGTCTAGTGGGTTCGAATCACTGACATTTTGGTTAGCAGCCGAATACTTTACTACACCACCAGAGTTCCTTTAGAACTATCTACGCTGTCGTTAGGTATAGTCATGTCAGCTCCAACTCACAGTGACCCGCTGTACAACAGAACAAAACCCTACCCAGTCCTGTGCCAGCCTCACAGTACTTGCTATACCTGAGGTCATTGTCGCCGCCACCATGTCAACCCATCTTGTTGAGGGCCTTCCCCTTTTATGCTGATCCTCTGCTTTACCGAGCATGATATCCTTCTCCAAGGAATGGTCTGATCTGACAATATGATCAAAATAGGTAAAACGAAGTCTGGCTATTCTCACTTCCAAGGAGCATTCCAGCTACACTTTTTCCAGGATAGATTTTGTTCTTTTCTCTTGATAGTCCATGGTACTTTCAATATTCTTTGCCAACACCACAACTCAAAACTATCAACTCTTCTTTGGTCTTCCTTATTCATTGTCCAGCATTCACACACATATGAGGCAATTGAAAATACCATGGCTTGAGTTAGGTGCATCTTAGTTTTCAAAGAGACATCTTTGCTCTTCAGCACTTTAAAGAGGTCTTTTGCAGCAGATTTGCCCAGTGCAATGTGTTGTCCAATTTCTTGGCTGCTATAGAACTATCTATAGGTTATATAAGTACAAAAATGTGGATGCAGGCACATATGTTCATTGAAGACAGAAATGCAGATACTCTACAGATACCTTCCAATATAGGTTTTCTGGTTTTGAAAGTTTAGGACCATAGTCTCACAGGGACAACTCAGTCAATTGGCATAAAATAGTTCCCAAAAATCATGATCTGCATCCTAGTGAAGTAAGTAGCATTTGGGGTCTTAAAACCTTGTGATCAGCCATCTAAGACACAACTATGAGTCTCTAATTGATGGTTTTTATCAATAACATCAATAGTTTCTCAAAAGCAAAGATGGGAAGATAAGGAGACAGGGAAACTAAAGTACTAGAAAGGGAACAAACTAAGCACAAAGAGAATAATTGTCAAATGGGAACCTAACCTGCTGTGTAAACTTTCACCAAACACTCAATTTAAAAAAGGCGGGGGGGGGGGGAGTATGCCTTTGGGATCTTGTTTTCTTGTTTAGGTGGAGAATATAGAGCTGAGGGGACTACTGAGAGATATTTTTAGGAACCAAAAAAAGTGACTATCACTTATAGTCCTTTGGAGTTCTAGCTGTGACAATACACAGTGTTTTACTCAACAACTAATGCTTAGAGCAATTATTCAAAATAATTGACACTTAACCAGTTCTAAGAATGCATTAATTTGTTTTCTGCTCATCTGATGTACTGGAGCAAATTGTTTAACTGTGATGTTTTGTACACTGACATGTATTACTTTGTACTCTAGTTAAATTTCAATTAAGAAAATTTATATTTTATCAACCAGCCAAGAACAGAAATACCTCATACTGAATCATACTTATACTAATAATGAGACCCTCAAGGTTTGGCATTGATGGTTACCTCAGATAGGCGTCCAAAAATTGTGATGATTATCCAAGCTCTCCAAACATCTTGAGTCTGCAAACCTTGGCTGGCAATCTTGTGGGAACAAGCTTTTTCGCAAGAGCCATAGTATGTCTGCTTCAAATCCTGGCTCGAAGTCAGACTACAACGGCAAATGAAAATGAGAGAAAATTTTATCTAAATGTTTCAGAGCTTCAAAATGGGTGAAGATTCATGAGAAGGCAATTTTTTGTTTAAACAAGTTCAACATAATTTATACCCATTAAATCATTCACATTTAACCCATTTCTATAGTAATAAGTTGTACTCTATCCTTCTTGAAGTGATGATAACCATTCTAGTAACTTTCAGTGAGGTATTTTATATTCTGGGATCTTTTCTGTCTTAACACACAAAATGGCAATACCAAAACAAGTCATTTAAAAAATTAAAAAAAAAAAAAAACTGAATTATTCTAACATGCAGGCATCATATGTAAATACTTGCTTAAGTAGGGTAAGAAAAAAATAAGAGTTTAAGCAAAATGGGAGTAATTGTTGATATGATAATTATAAAGCATTCCTCATAGTGAGAAGGAAAAATCAATTATTCTGAGTAAATGAATAATCCACTTCTTTTTTAAATGCAAAACACAGTAAAATTATTAAAAAGTGGAAGTATTTAAGCATATACCCTTAAAATAAAAAGATAAGCATACAAAGAAAATTGAAGATTTAATAGAATGAGAAAGTATTTAATGTAAGTCCTAAAGTCATTACACTCCAAATCCAGACAAAATTTGTTTTAAATTTAAATAAAATTATGCAATTTATGAGTTAAATTAATTTAAGCTCTAAATTAATTTGCTGCTTTTCAAATCACTTGTGTCAGTTCTACCTATTCTCATTCTTCATAGCTCACCCTAACTCTCCAGAGCAAAGGCAATCTTACAAAATTGGACTGAAAACAAATCTTGGTTTCCTATTGAATTTTGAAAGAGAATGTACATACATATGATCCCATGGAAAAAGTTCTTCAGTACACTGATCTGAAGATTTGATATTGGGAAATATACTGGGAGTATTTTAGAATAATTCCAGAACTTTGGGAGGAAAACAAAATCTTAACTCTACAGTCCTTCCTCTGACTTCACAATTCTAAGAATTTTTCCCAAGTTTTGTACGCTATGACTTCAGGCTGACATTGTTCAAAATTGAACCCATCCCTCAAAAATAGCTAATCTCATGGATTATATAATACAGACCTAGCACAGATTTAGATAAATTTATAATGTATGTTAAAGCTAGCTTGCAGAATTATAATTTGAAATTATTTCGACTTTTGGACTACCTACTATGTACTAGGTGAAAATTAATGGCATACATTATTTCATTTAATCTTCATAACAACTGCAATATCCTGTGTTACAACTAGAAAAACTGAAGTTCAGAAAAATTAAGTAAGTCATTCACAGTTTGTCAGCTAGAAAATGTTAAAATCTGAGCTCAAAATCTAAATCTTCAGGCTCCACACCAATTTTTTTCACAGTACCTGCTTACATTAGGATTTGTTCAAAAACTTAAAAGTTCTGCAATGGCCCCTCAAAACTTCTTTTTATAGTTAATTTATTTTAAATGTAGCACCCAGTCTCATCATCAAATTTCCTTTGTTATCTCTGGTGTTTCCCTTTGTATTCTTCAGGACTAAAAGACAGCTGCATATATTCAAGTTTGTCATACTTTTAACAAAAGAAACCATATTGTAGTCCAACTACCTTATAGGCACCTGAAGCCAAAAAATGACCATTAATTGTGACACTTTATTATGATGAGGTCATTCTAGTCCTTGTGCTGTAATATGAACCCCTATGATTTTCTCTTTAGCAGAAGCTTTAACTGGTTTCCATGAAGGCTTTCCACAGTTCATGACAGTAATAGGCTACTACTACTATCAGATTCCTTCTCAACTTTTCACTTTCACAGGCGCAGACTCCAAAGATAAATTACAGCCCAGCTTAAAAGATCAGAAAGGCATTCACATTGTGTGAGTGGGTGATTAAGTTTGATTTGAGTCTGTTACATTCATTTTGTCTTCCTTTAGGCTTCCTTCTCTGCTTCTGAAACACAGAACTGCAGAAAGCACCTCACATTCATGTTCTTAGGGAATGCCATAATTATGTTTTGGTTCTGAAACAGGTTTTAGGAGTGAAGAGCCAGGTCAAAGGGTGACAATTCTATTTCAGTTAGTCAAGAACTGGGAGTTCGGGCTCATGAAACAAAAAGTGTTTAAAATGAGTTTCAGTCCTTACTTAGTTTGTTCATTGATAAAAGAGCAGATAGCATGTCTGTTTATACATTCCTTTTTCTCTTTTTGTCTTCTTATTTTATCTTTCAATGAGTCAGTAGCATGAAAAGACTATAAAGTCTTCTTTGGCCAAGAGGCACCATGGGGACTGCATATTCTCCTATACTGAACAAGGTACTCTGAGGCCCTGCTTGAGCTGAAAACGTTCCCAGTAGGTGAGAAGAAAGAATCCCTTGCTGCTGGGATGATAAAAGGCCATTTTCACCATAATATTATTAAATGAGCTGCATGAAATGAGCTAGCATTTTTAATTTGGCATTCCCTCTCATGCCATCTTAGCCTTCATCTCCCATTACATTTTTGTGAAAGGACTATAGAGGTACTGTAAATTGTTGACTTATCTTGGAGACTGTAGTTTGTCTCAGAATTCCCTAGAGGCAAAGTTGATTGCACAGTGTCTTTGCTAATGAGCCCAGTTAATTTCAGTGAAATTTATACTTAAAGGAAAACAATGTTAAATGTGCTATAAACATAGTTGAGTGTTTATTCAGATATGTTGACTCATTGCTACTTAGGATTCAATGAACTGAGCCGTTCATTCCTTAATTCAACAAGGCTTAAAGATGGGAATAAATACTTAGGGAGGAAACTGCATTAATTCTTCACCCATTTGTCTGTTATTTATGTTTTTAATTTTTTTCTTTCATAAGATTTGTTCTGACAACTGCACTTCCAACGGCAAAAGCCAGACTGTTATCCTATAAAAATATTCTCTCATCATTATCTTATTTATTGTGATACAAATTTTATTGTAAACTGAAAATAACTGGGAATTAGGATATTTATTTTACTGAATACTCACATGTTTTACAATAAATAGTATTTAAAAAAAATGTTGTGGGAATTTCTTCCAAGCAACAGATATTTATTGAGGGTCTACTATGTGTCGATACAGGTTAGGGTACTGAGAATATAGCAGTAAACAAAACAGACAAAAATTCTTGCTCTGTGAAGCTGACATATTAATTGAGAGCAGGGCATGATGGTGACAATAACAGCACACACATATGTATCATTATTGCATTCCTCACCTTCTAATAGTAAAAATTTACACTAAACTCATCTAATCAAAACACACTTGCACACACACACACTGTCAAAAGTTATACTATCATAACGCACATTTTACAGATGAAAAAACCAAGGCACAGAGGAGATAAGTAATGTACCCAACATCACACAGCTAGTGAGCAGTAAGCTCAGGATTCCAGCCCAAGCACTTTGGCTCTGGAGTCTGTATTTTTACATTAAATAGAACTGCCACTGCCCTATTAATCATTACTGTGCTAGATTTTTGTTGTTGTTGTTGTTATGTGCCGTCGAGTCAGCCCTGACTCATAGCGACCCCTCCTTGGGTTTCCGAGGCAGTATCACTACGGAAGTAGGATTGCCCAACCTTCCTTCCGGGGAGTGGCTGGTGGGTTTGAACCGCCAGCCTGCTGGTTAGCAGTCAAGTGCCTTAGCCACTACGCTAAGAAGTCCTGTGTTAAACACTCTTGCCTGGAAAACTAGTCTTTTACTTAATTTGACAATTCACATCAAACAAAAACCTTTAAATAAAGGAACCAACCTCGTAACTATTTATGTGAGGCAAATTATTTTAATTCACATCTACAGTTCCTCCTCACTTCCTTCCTGAGTGTTTATAGATATACATATATAATGTTGTCATTGTTGTTGTGTACTGCCAAGTCAATCTTGATGCACAGCGACAGCATGTGACAAAGTAGAACTGCCCTATAAGGTTTTCTAGGCTGTAATCTTTATGAAAGAAGACTGCCAGTTCTTTCTTCCATGGAGCCAATGGATAGGTTTGAACTGTCAAACTTGAGGTCAGTAGCTGAGTAGTTAACTATTGGACCACGATGGATATGTGTATGTGTGTGTGCACGTATGCATGTGTGTATAGATACAAACTTAAGCAATCACTAGCCTTGGGTAGGAATCTTTCACATCCTCAGAAAGGAAAAAGTCTAACTAATACCCTCCCAACTTGTATCATAGCCTCAGATGTGACCTTACCTGGTTCTGACCTTGGGACTTATCATCAACACAGGGGTCCATTTCTTATTATTTGTAGAATACAGAGATGATGATGATGATACTATCTCTGGGGGTTCATTTGATTATCAGATAATTTTTTATCAGTTTTAATGAAGTAGTAGAACAAAAAGCATTATATAATGTTTCAGGGGAGGTATATGCCTTTAACACATCTTTAACACATCCACCAAACTCAACGTCAAAAATACGGCTTTACTCTTTTTCTCATCTTCAGGACCCAGAGCAAGAGTCCTTTCTATAATGCCCACATCAGCTCACCCTAATTCCCATCATCTCAGAACTCTTGCCTCTACTATTTCTATATCACATACCATTTCTCTATCACATATGTTGTCTTTTGTTATTCAGAGATTTATGATGATCATATATCTTCAAGAACAAGCATTACTTCTGTGTCTCATTTTTCTCACATGTCAAATGGAAATAATAATATTATTGTGGATATAAAATTTAAAAAAAAAAAGGTGCTGTGGAGTTGACTCAGATTCATATGTCACGACCCCTTGTATGTCAGGATAGATTTGTACTCTATAGAGTTTTAATAGCTAATTTTTCAGAAATAGATTTCTAGGCCTTTCTTCCAAGCACCTCTGGATGAACTGGAAGCTCCAACCTTTCAGTTACAAGCCAACTACATTAACTGTTTACACTACCCAGGCACTCCAAGTAAGTTAATAGAATGAAATAATTAGGATACTACCTGGTTGAGAGTATCTGCTACATAAATATTTTTATTATTATTATTATTATTTTGTTTCTCTCCTCTTGATGTGATGTCTCCATTTTCCAGGGGCTATAATTGTGTTTAATTGTACTACTTACACAAGATGCACTACTAAATGGGGCTAGTTTAGTGTAGAAAATATAATTTTAGCAAGTTTTCTTACTCTGCCTCTGACACTATTATAAGGGATAGATAATTCCACTGCCATAATGAGGTAGATGAGGTGACCATTTTTTAAATCATTGTATATTGTAGACAAGAGCCTGAATCATTATTTTAAGGAGATCTTCCTACAGTAGCTGTGCTGAGAAAAAATACCATGCTGTATAAAACACCGTTGGCTCCCTCCAACCTAGCAAGCAGTCTTAAATGATAAATCTGAAGATTAAATATCATTGGAAAGTCTCATAAAGTTTTAGTTCTCATCAGTATCAGTATATTAGTACCTTTGGGGTGGAAAAAAATTTCTGTCCTCTTTAGAGAGAAGGCAGTTTCTATGAAGGAAAGGATTAATCTAGCTTTACTCACTCATTAAAATTGTGTTGATGAGACCAGTACTGTTTAAACTCTCCCAGAAGATAGTAAGGGAAGGAATACAACCTAATTCATTCTCTGAAATAAGCATAACCCTGATACTCAATGAGACAAAGACATCACAAGAAAAGAAAATTACAGCCCACTATCTCTTGTGAATATAACTACAAAAATCCCCAATGAAATACCAGTAAGCAGAATCCAATAATATATTAAAAGAGTCATACACCATGACCAATTAATATTAGTTCCATAAATGCAAGGATGGTTCAACATTAGAAAATCCATCAATGTAATATACCACATCAATAGAACAAAGGAAAGGAACATAATGAACACTTCCGTGGATGCAGAAAAGCATTTGATAAAACCCAACATACCTTCTTGATGAAAATCCTAAAGAAGATAGGAATAGAAGGAAAATTCCCCAGTATGATTCAAGGCATGTATGAAAGGCCAACAGCCAATATTATACTTAATGGAGAAAGACTGAGAGTTTTCCCTTGAGATCAAAACAAGGATGCCTATTCTCTCTACTTCTATTTAATGTGGTAATAGATATCCTGGCCAGAGCAATAAGACAAGAAAAAGAAATGAAAGTCATCCATTTTGGAAAATAAGAAGTAAAATTATCTCTATTTGCAGACGATATTGTCTTTGTTGTTAGATGCTGTTGAGTCATCTCTGACTCATAGTGACTGTATGTACAACAGAACAAAACAATGCCCGGTCCTGTGCCATCCTCATGATCCCTGCTATACCCAAGTACATCATTGCAGACACTGTGTCAATCCATCTCATTGAGGGCCTTCCCCTTTATTGCTGACCCTCCACTTTACCAAGCATGATTTCCTTCTCCAGAGAACAGTCCCTTCTGACCACATGACCAAAGTAGGTGAGATGAAGTCTGACCATTCTCGCTTCCAAGGAGCATTCCAGCTGCACTTCTTCCAGGACAGATTTTTAGTTCTTCTAGCAGTACATGGTACTCTCAGTATTCTTCTCCAACACCACAACTCAAAAGCAGCAACTCTTCTTCGAACTTCCTTATTCATTGTCCAGCTCTCACATGCATATGAGATATTATCTTATATAGAGAAAATCCCAATGACTCCATAAGAAAACCTCTAGGTCTAATAGGAGAATTTAGCAAAGTTGCTGGGTAGAAGGTCAACAAACAAAAATGAGTTGGGTTTCTATACATTGTTGTTGTTGTTGTTGTTATGTGCCGTCGAGTCAAACCCGACTCATAGCGACCCCTCCTTGGGTTTCCGAGGCAGTATCACTATGGAAATAGGATTGCCCAACCTTCCTTCCGAGGAGTGGCTGGTGGGTTTGAACTGCCAGCTGTCTGGTTAGCAGGCAAGTGTCTTAGCCACTATGCTACCAGAGCTCCCTTCTATACATTAGCAATGATAAATCTGAAAGGGAAATTAGGAAAAATTCCATTTACTAGCATCTATGAGAACAAAATACCTAGGAATAAATCTAACAAGGATGTGAAAGACTTACACAATGAAAACTATAAAACACTGCTGAGAGAGATTAAAGATAACTTAGGCAAATGGAAACTTTTCCATATCCATAAACTGTTGTTGTTGTTATGTGCCATCAAGTCGGACCTGACTTATAGCGACCCCTCCTTGGGTTTTCAAGACAGTATCACTACAGAAGTAGTTACAATGTCAGTACTGCACAAAGCAATCTATAGATTCAATGCACTCCCAATCAAAATTTCAACAGCCTTCTTTATTTACAGAAACAGAAAAATTAGTCCTTAACTTTAGATGGAATGGGAAGAGGCCTCAAATAGCTAAAGCAATGTTGAAAGAGAAGAAAAAGTAGGAGGAGTCACATTTCCTAATTTAAAAACATATTATACAGCTACAATAATCAAAACAGTCTGTTAGTGGTGGTATAACAATAGACACATAGACCAATGGAATAGAATTGAGAATCCAAAAATGAACTCACATATCTATGATAAATTGATTTTTTATAAGAATCCTATATCAATTCAATAGGGAAAGAAGAATCTCTTCAATAAATGATGTTGGGAAAATTGAATTTCCAAAGGTACAAAAATGTAACAGGATCTATGCTTCACACCATGCACAAAAACAAATTCAAAATGGATTAAGAACCTAAATGTGCAAACTAAAACCATAAAATTCTCATATGGAAAAGCAGAGGCAGTACTGTCAGGCCTAGCTTTTAACAGTATATTACCAATAAATAACCAATGCACAAGCAGCGAAAGACAAAATAAATAAGTGGGATCTCATAAAAATTACTAAATTTTGTTCATCAAAAGACTCCACCAAAAAGGTGAACAAAACAACTACCAACTACCAGAACATCTTCAGAAACCATATATACAACAAGAACCTAATAACCAAAATATATATAAAACTTCAGCAACTTAACAAAAAGACAGAAAACCCAATCGTAAAATGTGCAAAGGACTTCAATAGACATTTCACATATGAGGACATTCCAGTTACCACTAAACACATGAAAATATTCTCAGCATCATTATCCACCAGAGATTCAAATCAAAACCACAAGGAGATACTCTGGTAGCATAGTGGCTAAGGCACTTGACTGCTAACAGGAAGGCTGATGGTTCAAACCCACCAGCCACTCCTTGGAAGGAAGATGGGGAAATCTACTTCCATAGTGATAATGCCTCAGAAACCCAAGGAAGGGTCGCTATGAGTTGGGTCAGTCTTGAGGGCACATAACAACAACAATAACACTCTTTTAGGGAGCTCTGGTAGCGTAGTGCCTAAGGCATTTGACTGCTAACCAGAAGGCTGGCAGTTCAAACCCACCAGCCACTCCCCAGAAGGAACGTTGGGCAATCTACTTCCGTAGTGATACCGCCTTGGAAACCCAAGGAGGGGTCGCTATGAGTCGAGTCTGACTCGACGGTACATAACAACAACAACAGCAAGATGGCAAAGATTAAAACTAGTATGAATAAAACAAATAAATAAAAACAAATCTTGGCAAGGATGTAAAGAAATTGAAATCCTTACCCACTGGTAGTTTCTGCAAAATGATATAGCCATTGTAGAAAACAGTGTGGTGGTTACCCAAAATACTTAAAACAGAACTACCATATGATCCAGCAATTCTACCGCTATGTGTATACCTAAAAACCTTGAAAGCAAAGATTGAAAAAGATACTTGTACACCAATGTTCATTTCAGCATTATTCCCAGTAGGTATAAGGTGAAAACACCTAAATGTCCATCAACAAATGAATAGATAAACAAAATGTGGCACATAGATACAACAGAGTACCACTCAACCAGTAGGAGAAATGTAGTCTTGATACCTTATACAATATGGATGGAGCTGGAAGACATTATGCTGAGTGACGTAAGTCAATCATAAAAGGACAAATATTGTATGACTTCACTTATACAAAAAGACAAGAAAAGACAAATGTATAAAGATTGAACTTTATTAGTGATTATCAGGGACAGGAGGAAGGGGGGGAATGGGGCTGGGGTAACAGCTATGGAAATATCACATTGATTAAGGATAGGGTTGGATAGCTAATTATCGTAATTGCTGTCAATCAGTTGTATGCCTGTTAAAAGTTGAATTGGCAAACACTGTGTGATAGGTATATTTACAACAATGACAAAAAAGAAAGAGTAGCTGCTGAGGCTTTAAGGTCATGTTTCATGAGACATACCAGTAATTAGCTGAATGATATATTTAGTGCCTATGTTCTACCTCCTAGTTCAATGCTTAGTGTCTGGTGCCTTAAAAGCTTGCAAGCAGCTATCTCTATTCACTTAGAACAAGAGAAGAAGGAAAGCGAGGAACAGGAGGAGGATATGGAATTTGTGGCTAATTGCTTATCTGAACAACTACTTTCTTTGCCATGAGAAGAGAATTGGATGGTGCCAGGCTACCATTATTGAACATTTTGATAAAAGATTCCATAGAAGAGTTCTGATTAAAAGAAGCTAAACAGAATTTCAAATTCTCATGGATCTCCAGATTTTCTGGAGCCCAGGTGGTGGTGGTGGTGGTGGTGGTGGTTGTTATTAGGTGTCGTTGAATTATCTCTGACTCATAGCAACCCTA
Organism: Orycteropus afer afer; assembly: GCF_000298275.1. Taxonomy (NCBI): domain Eukaryota; kingdom Metazoa; phylum Chordata; class Mammalia; order Tubulidentata; family Orycteropodidae; genus Orycteropus; species Orycteropus afer. Next base: position 2,090,440 of record NW_006921951.1, read on the forward strand.
TGCACAGCAGAACAAAACACTGCCCAGTTCTGTGCCAGCTTCATGATCCTTGCTATACCTGATCCCATTGTTGCAGCCACTGTGTCAATCCATCTCATTGAGGGCCTTCCCCTTTTTCATTGACCCTCCACTTTACCAATCATGATATCCTTCTCCAGAGAATGGTTCCTTCTGTGACAACATGACCATGAGATGAAATCTGGCCATTCTCGCTTCCGAGGAGCATTCTGGCTGCACTTCCTCCAGGACAGATTTGTTAGTCCTTTTAGCAAACCATGGTACTCTTAGCATTCTTCTCCAACACAACAACTCAAAAGCATCAACTCTTCTTTGATCTTCCTTATTCATTGTCCAGTTCTCACATGCATAAAAGGCAATTGAAAATACCATGGCTTGGTTCAGGTGCACCTTAGTCTTCAAGGAGACATCTTTGCTCTTCTTCACTTGAAACAGGTCTTTTGCAGCAGATTTACCCAATGCAATATATCATCTGATGTCTTGACTGCTACTTCCATTGGTGTTGATTGTAGAGCCAAGTAATATGAAATCCTTGACAACTTCAATCTTTTCTCCATCCACCATGAAGCGTTTATTGGACGAGTTGTGAGGATTTTTGTTTTCTTTATATTGAGCTGTAATACATACTGCAGACTGTAGTCTTTAATCATCATCAGTAAGTGCTTCAACTCATCCTCACTTTCAGCAAGCAAAGTTGTACCATCTGTGTATCACAGGTTGTTAATGAGTCTTCCTCCAATTCTAATGCCACCTTCTTCTTCATATATAGCCCGTTTTTTGGATTATTTGCTCAGCATACAAATTGAATAAGTATGGTGAAAAAAAATAACCTTGACACACTCCCTTCTTGATTTTGAACCATGTAGTATTCCCTTGCTCTGTTCAAACGACAGCCTCCTGATCTATGTACAGGTTCCTCATGAGTACAATCAAGTGTTCTGGAATTTCCATTCTTCCTAGTGTTATCCATGATTTGTTATGAACCACACAATCAAATGCTTTTCGCTTGGGGATGGCTCTATTTTAAGGCTAGGGCCTGAGGTAGGTGGGTCCAGAGGGGTTAGGAATAACTAAAGGAGACAAACTTGTCTGTCAGTTTGTCATCCTGTGTTGGGTTACATGTTGCTGTGAAGCTGGAGGCTATGCCATCAGTATTGCAAAATGTCAGCAGCGTTACCTATGGTGGACAGTTTTCAGAGGAGCGTCCATGCTAGAACAGACATGGAAAAAGGAAGAGGCCATTCATTTCTCAAACAATTGGCCAGTGAAAGCCTTATGAATAACAGTGAAACACTGTCTGATGTATTACTGGAATTACTGGAACCATGGAGGGTGGTTGAACTCCTGAAACTATTGCCTGGAGATAATCTTTAAACTTTAAGCCAAAAGTATCCTCTGAAGGACATCAAGTTCAATGGGCATAACATACCACCCAAAAACATTGCTCTACATCCTATTTTGGTGAGTAGCAACTAGGGTCTTAAAAGCTTTCAAGTGACCCTCTAGATGCCATGATGGGTCTCTCCTCATCCTGAGCAAAGAAGAATGAAGAAAAGCAAAGATGCATGGAAACAATTAGTCCAACAGATTAGTAGCCCATGTGATACTTAGCCTATATGACCATGAGACCAGAAAAACTAGATGGTGCCTGGCTACCACTGTCAACCACTTGGAGGGTGGTCAGGGCAGGAGATCCTGGATAGAGTGGGAGAACAATGTGGAACAAAACTTAAATAAAGACCCAGTTTGCTGGTGTGATAGAGCCCTGTGAGATCCCTGAGACTACAGACCCTAGTTACCTTTCATGTCTGGATCTGAACTCACTCCTGTGGCTTCCAGCCAAAAAATAGACAGACATAAGGGGTGATCATATATGTCCAGTAGATACACTCTGTGGAGCAATCAATCGTGGGAGAACAGAATGGCAGTGTTGCTCAGGGAGACTGCTTGGGGTTTGGGAGTGCAAGGGAGCAAAAGATACAGGGAAGAAGTACTATAGGGAGGAAGTGGGAAGAGAGCTATTACATTATGGGAAATTGCAGTCAATGTCATGAAACAAAATGTGTATGAAATGCTGTATGGAAAATGAATTTGCTCTGTAAACTTTCACCCAAATCACAATAATATTAAAAAAAAAAAAAAACCTGAAATCTTCTTAAAGCCAAACAATAGCTTAACTAGTAAAAAAAAAAAAAAGTTCTGCCTTGAGCATTATACCTTTTTAGGAACTCTATGTATGGGATCAAATTGACAACTGCAACTTGAAAGACTATATATGAAACTTAGGGGCAGTGAGTTTATGTTAATGAGTGAGCAACAACTCAGAAAAGGAGGATAAGATTGGTTGCACAACTTGAAGAATGTAGTCAATGTCACTAAATTGTATATGTAGAAACTGTTGAATTGGTATATTTTCTCTGGTTATATTCTCAACAAAAACAAATAAATAAAATGTAAGGAAAAAATATTTACATAAAGACAGTAACCAACCCTTTAAAAAAAAGACAATAATAATAAAAGCAAAAAATAATAAAGTATTTGACTTACATCAGAACCAACTGATGATGGAGTCATAGGAATAGAACCCCGTCATAAGTGGGGAACTGTGTATATCTCTCTATATATATCTATAGCTATATATCTGTGCCTTGATTTATAACTCAACAACTGAAGTTTTTTTTTTTTTTTAATTTTATTTTGATTTGGGTGAAGATTTACAGAGTAAATTCACTTTTCATACAGCAGTTCACATATACTTTGTCTCATGTCATTGACCAAAAT
>NW_006921951.1:2094628-2107056 GCF_000298275.1 Orycteropus afer afer
CTTTTGAAGGAATCACCATACTGCTTTCCACAATGGTTGTACCATTTTACAGTCCCACCAGCAGTGTATGAGAGTCCCAATCTCTCCACAACCTTGCCAGCATTTGTTATTTTCTGTCTTGTTGAACTTTGCTACTAGTGCTGGAGCATATAACTCAACAACTGAAGTATATTTTGTCTATAATTTTTTCTTAGTGCTGATATTTACTGATAATAAGATTGCTTGAAATTTAGTTGTTGTATGTGATATTATTACATATCTTGCAGTGTTCTCTAAATACCAATACATTTTTTTCATTAATTTCAATATATATTCTCAGTATATATCATGTGTTCAGCATTATGCTATATCCTATGGCTATCAATAGGTGCTCTGGTGCCATAGTAGTTACCGTATTCAGCTGTTAACCAGAAGGTAGGTGGTTTGCACCCACCAGCTGCGCACAGGAGAAAGGTGAGACAGTTTGCTTCTATAAAGATTTACAGACTTGGAAACCCTATGAGGCAGTTCTATTCTGTCCTAGAAGGGTCACTATAAGTCAGAATTAGCTCAATGGCAGTGGGTTTTGGTTTTATGGATCCAACCAAAACCAAACTCATTGCCGTTGAGTCAGTTCCAACTCATAGCAAACCCCCTTGGGTTTTCTAGGCAGTATCTCTATGAAAGTATTTTGCCCAGTCTTCCATCTGAGGAGTGGCTGGTGGGTTTGAACTGCCAGTCTTCTGGTTACCTGTCAAATGCCTTATGCACTACACCACCAGAGCTCCTGGTTTTATGGATATCAGGATAAATACAGAGCCTGACCCGAGAAGCTTAATGTACAGAATATATAGAATAGCTCAGGAGACTGATGAGTCTTGAGGTTAATGTGAATGTTAATTACATGACCATATATACATCCTTTAATGGGAAGCTTCATAGGGTCTACCGGGCATTTGAAGATGGGGAAAAGAGCTTCTTTTTATAAATAAATTAAGATTAAACAAATATAGTGCCTAAGGCACTTGACTGCTAACCAAAAGACTGGTGATACAAACCCTCCAGCCACTCCTTGGAAGGAAGATTGGGCAACCTACTTACGTAGAGATACCACCTCAGAAGCTCAAGGAGGGGTCACTATATGTTGGGATCCACTCTACTGCAGTAAGTCTGTTTTTGTTTTGTTTTATTTTTGATGTATAATGTTTTATTTTAATTTAAAATTTAATATTATGACCATATCACCTTTAAAAATCATCTTGGAAAAAAATATCTAGCAAGAATGAATAGTGAGATCAAAAGTAATAATTTAGTTTTAAATTTCTGTTATGAGCATTTGTAGAAACTTTCACATTCCTTTTTTAAGGTTACTCAGAAAATTCCAAGGGCATTAACTAAAGGCATTCACTGATTTTGCTTGCAATTTAATTAGTCAGCCAATCATCTTTGTCATACTGGGACTGTATTTGTCCCACCTAAACCCTGCTCCATGAATGTTGAGTTATCCTTAGCTCACTAGAATGTAAGAGTTACTTCACTATCTTTGGGGGCTTCTAGGATACAAATGAGGGCAAGGGTGTTCAGTGGTAGAATTCTTGCCTCCCATGCAGAAGACCTGGGTTCAATTCCTTGCCAATGCACCTCATGAGGCATGACTACACACCTGTCAGTGGAGGCTTACATGTTGCTATGATGCTGAAAAGGGTTCAGTAGAGCTTCCAGATGAAGATAAACTAGGAAGAAAAGCCTGTTGGTCTACTTATGAAAAATCAGCCAATGAAAAGCCTATGGATCACAACAGCCTGATCTGCAACCAATCATGAGGATGGAGCAGGTCTGTGTAGCATTTATTTCTATTGTGCATGGGATCACAGGACCAACAAGACAACAGCTGACAAAACAACAGGTCACAAACACAGTCCATGTGCCTATAAATGACCATCACTCAGTTTGGGTAAAGGCCAGCATTGTCTTTACAAATTTAGTTTGATTTCTCAGCTCCCACTACTTCAATGCCTGGACAATTAAGTTAATTTCCTTTCAGCCCATGAGGAAAGCAAAGTGGTGGCTTCCAGAAACATTTCCAAAGTACTGACTGAAGCACTTTTTTTTTCCCCTATCTTCTCTGGTTTCCAAAATTCAAATTCTTTCCCTAGTCTCTTTCTAAAGCTTGAGTCTCCAGCTATAAATGGTTATTTCCCATGTTCTCTTTAATTGAACTCAAGATTGTCTCAGTTCTCTCTCTCTTTTGTGTCTCCAGTTAACATATAGCAAATTGCATACCTTTTTAAGTGTCCTCACCTTACTTGTTATTTTAATTTGAGCCTTTTCATTATCCTCTCTTCACATCTGTCCTAGGTCCATTCTAGATGCACAACCCTTTCTCTATTCTTTTCCTACCTATCACAAGATTGCTATTGTTATAATTACCAGTATTCATTTACAATGACAAAACAACTGAGTTTACATGAGTTTTTTCAGGAGTCAAAAAGATGAATACTTTTTATTCACATATGATTATAATAGGAGGGTGGAATGATCCACACAGCAATTTTAAATATCTGAATTATTTCAAATTACTTAGAATAAGTGCTGGGAATCTGCCATTTTCAAACTCTTCATTTTCCTAGTTTAACAGAAGAATAAAATGCTACTTCAATGCCCAACTCCATTCTATAAAGAACAGATTCTGTTAGAGAAGAAATCTTGGGGTGCCCTTTTGTTTAATCGGGCATCTTAATGTTTTTGTATATGTGAACTGGTTGGCCTGGAGCTGAGTTTGAAAGGAAAAGATGGAGAGAGGTGAATTACTGTATAGAGTAATCTGAGGAACATGTGGGTTTCCTGTAGGAAATCTGAGAGGAAATGGATGAAGAACAGAAGAGAGAGAAGTGAGAGCAGCCAACAAGATCAGAGGATGAGAACATATTAGGAACTAGTAACAAATTCCCAGAGGTGATATGGACAAAAAATAAAATAAAAAAACAAAAATTTAAGTGTGGGGTTGTCTAATTTTTGATTTAAAGTTTTTTGCATTCCTGTTCCATAAACCCTCATTGTCTCCACAAACGTTCAGTAAAATCTCTTAGCATCAGAAAGCCTTGGGTAAGTGGAATTTTGTAAAAATCAGAAGAAGCTGAACTACCTAGATCCATGAAGCATAGAATAGGTATAACACAGGCAGGATATTGTAATTTGAACCAAAGAAGTAAAAGCTTAGAGCTAGAAGTCCCCAGGAGGATTTAGGCCCTTGTGAATTCATGGAAGTCTCTGAAGGTTGTTAAACATTTTATAGGAAGTGGTCCAATGTGATGTGGCCTTTGGAGATGTCAGCTGATATGTGGGTTACAGTGGTCACTCTACCCATTGCCATTGAGTTTATTCCAACAACATTCCTACAAGATAAAGTAGAACCACCCAATAGGGTTTCCAAGATTTAAATCTTTATGGAAGCAGACTCCCTTATCTTTCTCCTGTGGAGCAGCTGGTGGGTTTGAGCTGCTGATCTTTTGCTTAGCAGGCAAATGCTTTAACCATTGTGTCACCAAAGATCCTTGCGGTAACACTACTCCAAGAAAACATCAGGTTTTTCAATGACCCACTTAAAAAGTTGTGGCTACAATGAAACACAATATTCCAAATGGTGTATTTCCAGTACAGAGAAGAAAGTGGGACCCCTCTAATTGTCCAAAACTTATTCTATTTCTATTTATGTTGTAAAAAACAGGCTAAATTTTCATTATTGGTATCAATGACACCATACATTTATCTCATAGCCATAGATTTTTTTTTTTACATGAATAAACTAGGTTTTCTCACCTCCCAAAAAAAATCTGTACCTCATTTTTTTTTCTAATCTAAACTTAAGACCTTACATTTTTCCTTATTAAATTTCATCTTTGGGGTTTTCTTGGCAAGCATTCCAACCTGTTGAAATATTTTAGAATTCTGATTCTGTCATCCCTTGTGTCAGCTGCAGATTTGATCCATATGCCTTTACCCTGCAAGAGGTTGTAAGGTGTTATGGAAAAAGAAAAGGAATGCAAATTGCAAGTCTTGGATTGTTGATCTATATTTACCACTAACTGGTGTCTGGCAAGCACTGGGCCAGTCACTTAACCTTTCAGAACATCAATTTCCCCGTTTGAAAATAGAAAAACCAATCTCTGGCAAACTTGTCTCTTTTTAGTATGAAAATCAATTGAGATATATATATATATATATATATATATATATATATATATATAGCCGACTCGACGGCAAATAACATAACATATATATATATATATATATATATATATATATATATAAAATATTTGGACATATGTCTATGTGTGTGCATAGATATACATACATATATATATACACACACATGCTTGTAAAATCAGCTTTTAAACTAAAGTAGTTATGCAAATGTAAGCATTATTAGCATAATTAGCATCCCTATTGTCAGTGAGGACAGGATAGCACTTTTGAACAAGGCCAGAATGCCTGCCAAGCCCTCAGGGATGCCCCTAAAAAAAATCTCCTTCCATGTGAGCACTTGGCTTTTTCTCACACATAAATATCAAGCGTTTGTTTATTGTTGTTGTTCTTTTTAGGTGCCATCGAGTTGCTTCCGATTCATAGTGACCCTATGTACAACAGAACAAAACACTGCGTGGTCCTGTGCCAGCCTCACAATCCTGGCTGTACTTTAGCCCATTGTTGCAGCCTCTATGTCAGTCCATCTCGCTGAGGGTTTTCCACTTTTTTCTTGACCCTCCACTTTACCTACTATGATATCCTACTCCAGGGAGTGGTCCCTTCTGACAACATGACCAAAGTAGGTCAGACAAAGTCTGACTATTCTCGCTTCTAAGGAATATTCCGGCTGCACTTCTTCCAGGACAGACTTGTTAGTTCTTTTGGCATTGTATGGTACTTTCAGTATTCTTCACCAACACCACAACTCAAAAGCACCACCTCTTCTTTAGTCTAACTTATTCATTGTCCGGCTCTCACATGCATATGGCAATTGCAAATACCATGGCTTGGGTTAAATTCACCTTAGTCTTCAGACAGACATCTTGGCTCTTCAGCATGTTAAAGAGGTCTTTTGCAGCAGATTTGCCCAGTGCAATATGTCATCTGATGTCTTGACTGCTGCTTCCATTCGTGTTGATTGTGTGATCAAATAATATGAAATCTTTGAAAACTTTAATCTTTTCTCCATTTATCATGATGCTGCATATTGGTCCAGTTGTGAGGATTTTCATTTTCTTTATGTGGAGATGTAATCCATACTGCAGACTGTAATTTAATTTTCATCAGTAAGTGCTTCAAGTCATCCTCTTCAGCAAGCAAAGTTGTGTTTTCTGCATAGTCTCCCTCTAATCCTGAGGCCACATTCTTCTTCATATAGTCCTGCTTCTTGTATTTTTTGTCAGCATTCAGATTGAATAAGAATGGTGGAAGGATACAACCCTGAAACACTCCCTTCCTGGTTTTAAACCATGCAGTGTCCCCTTGTTCTCTTTGAATGATAGCCTTCTGATCTATTTACAGGTTCCTTATGAGCACAATTAAGTGTCCTGAAATTCCCATTCTTCTCAATGTTATCCATAATTTGTCATGATCCGCACAATCAAATGCTTTGTATAGTCAACAAAACACAAGTAAACACCTTTCTGGTATTCCTTGCTTTGAGCCAAGATCCATCCGACATGAGCATTGATATCCCTCGTTCCATGTCCTCTTCTGGATCCAGCTTACATTTCTGGAAGTTCTCTGTCAGTATACTGTTGCAACCATTATTTAATTATCCTCAGAAAGATTTTATTTGCATGTGATATTAATGATACTGTTTGATAATTCCCACATTCTGTGGGATCACCTTTCTCTGGAATGGGTACAAATATGGATCTCTTTCTGTCAGTTGGCCAGGTATCTGTCTTCCAAATTCCTTGGCACAATTCCTCTGGTTTTCAATCAAATCTGTTATTTAGATAGTCTCTAAAATCAGGTGGGATATAATCAAGGTCATACTTTGGGTCTTGTGAATTTGTTTTAATTTTCTTCAGCTTCTGCTTGAACTTGCATATGAGCAACTGATGGTCTGTCCCACAGTCAGCACCTGGCCTTGTTTTCATTAAAGATATTGAGTTTCTCCATCGCCTCTTTCCACAGATGTAGTTCCTTCTGGCAAAGTCTATGTGTATAGCTGCCATTTATGCTATTGATAAAAGGTTTGTGTAATAAATCATTGGTCTTGCAATATTCTACCATGCAATCTCCAGTGTTATTTCTATCTCCAAAGCCATATTTTCCAACTACCAGTGATTCTTCTTTGTTTCCAACTTTTGCATTCCAATCACTAGTGATAATCAACACATCTTGATTGTATGTTTGGTCAACTTCAGACTACAGAAGTTGGTAAAAATCTCCAATTTCCTCATCTTTGGCTTTGGTGGTTGGTGTATAAATTTGAATAATAGTAGTATTAACTGGTCTTCCTTGTAGGTGTATGGATATTATCCTATCACTGACAGCATTGTACTTCAGGATAGATCTTGAAACATGCCACACCATTCCTCGTCAATTTGTCATTCCCAACGTAGTAAATCATATGGTTGTCTGATTCAAAATGGCCAAAACCAGTCCATTTCAGCTCACTAATGCCTAGGGAGCTCTGGTAGCATAGTGGCTAAGTCACTTGACTGCTAACCAGAAGGCTGGTGGTTCAAACCCACCAGCCACTCCTCGGAAGGAAGGTTGGGCAATCCTACTTCTGTAGTGATACTGCCTCGGAAACCCAAGGAGGGGTCGCTATGAGTCGGGGCCGACTCGACGGCACATAACAACAACAACAACAACAATGCCTAGGATATTGATCTTTATACATTCCATTTCATTTTCACAACTTCCAGTTTTCCTAGATTCATACTTGGTACATTCCAAGTTCTAATTATTAATGGATTTTTGTAGCTGTTTCTTCTCATTTTGAGTCATGCCACATCAACAAATGGAAGTCCCAAAAGTTTTACTCCACCCACATCATTAAGGTCAGCTCTACTCTGAGGAGGCAGTTCTTCCTTACAGCTCTTCCTTAGTCATATTTTAGGTGCCTTCCAACCTGAGGCGCTCATCTTCCAGCCTATGTTGGACAATGTTTCAAGGCTATTCATAAAGTTTTCCAGTAATAGATCAGGCACTGTTTCACTGTTGTTCATAAGGTTTTCACTGGTCAATTCTTTGAGAAGTGGATGGCCACTTCCTTCTTCCAAGTCTGTCTTAGTCTGGAAGAGCTACAGAAACTTGCCCACTATGTGTGACCCAGCTGGTATTTTAAATTCCTGTGGCATAGCCTCCAGCCTCACAGCAACATGCAAGCCACCACAGTGCAATAAACTGACAGACAAATGGTTTTTTGAGCACCTACTATATTCCATATCCAAGTGCACAAAGAGCTCAACATACAAAAAAATAAATGGAACACAAATATCTTATCTCAAGCCTTTGACAAGAAACTCTAAAATTTGACAGGAGAGTTCAGTTACCAAGAGCTAGTACGTACTATTATCACTCTGATTTAAACATGAAAGGTGCTATTTTTCCTCATCTTAGATGAAAAAGAAATTATTTTCTTCAAACCAAGAACAAGATCACTTGATCTTATTTACTTCTAAACTATCTTCACACTTCTTTGTTTTCTGGAACATATAGAGAAAAGAAGCTATTATTTGAGATTTGGAAGACTAAGCTTTTCTCAGCAATTAATCTAAAGACAGATTACCCTCAGTCAAGTCTCAAAAGTTAGAAATAAAACACTGATGCTTGATTCCCACTTCCAGAGTTACTGATTTAAATGGATTGAGGTGGGGCCTGACCACTGTCAGGGGTATCCAATATGCAGACTGAGTTAAAAAAAAAAACACTGTATGAAAGATTTGCTCTTATTATTAAGTGCCATTGAGTTCTTTCCAACTCATAGCGACCCAATGTACAACCAAACAAAACACTGCTCAGTCCTGCACCATCCTCATGATGGTTGCTATGTTTGAGCCCATTGTTGTAGCCACTGCGTCAGTTCATCTTGAGAGTTTTCCTCTTTTTCACTGACCTTCTACTTTGCCGAGCATGAGGTCCTTCTCCAGGGACTTCTCCCTCTTGATAACATGTCCAAAGTTCATGAGATGAAGTCTTAACCATCTTTGCTTCTGAGGAGCATTCTAGCTATACTTCTTCCAAGACAGATTTCAATGTTTTTCTGGAAGTCCATGGTATATCCAATATTCTTCACCAACACCATAAATCAAATGTATCAATTCTTCTTTGGTCTTCCTCATTCATTGTCCAGCCTTCATATGAATATGAGGTGATTGAAAATACCATTCCTTGGGCACAACTTAGTCCTCAAAGTGACAGCTTTGCTTTTTAAAACTTTAAAGAAGCCTTTTGCAGTATGTTTGCCCAATGCAATACATCACTTGATTTCTTGACTACTGCTTCCATGGGCATTGATTATGGATGCAAGTAAAATGAAATCCTTAACAACTTCAATTTTTTCTCTGTTTATCGTGATGTTGCTTATCAATCCAGTTTTTAGGATTTTTTTTTTTTTATGTTGAGGTATAATCCATACTGAAAGTTATAGTGTTTGATCATCAAGTGCTTCAAATCTTCTTCACTTTCAGCAAAGTTATGTCATCTGCATATCACAGATTTTTAGAAGTCTTCCTCTAATCTTGATGCCATGTTCTTCTTAATACAGTCCAACTTTTTGGATTGTTTTATCAGCATACAGATTGGATCAGTACTGTGAGAGGATACAAGCTTGATGTACACCTTCCCTAATTTTAAACCACACAGTATCTCCCTTGTTCTGTTCAAATGACTATCTCTTGGTCTATGTACAAGTTCCTCATGAGCACAATTAAGGGTTCTGGAATTCTCATTATTTGCAATGTTATCCATAATTTGTTGCAATTCACATAAATGCTTTTGCATAGTTAATAAAACAGAGGTAAACATCTTTCTGCTATTCTCTACTTGCAGCCCAGATCCATCTGGCTTCAGCCATGATATCCTTTGTTCCATGTCCTCTTTTGAATCTGACTTGAACTTCTGGCAGTTGCCTGTCTATATACTGATGCAACCATTTTTAATTATTTTCAACAAACTTTTACTTGTGTGTGACCTTAATGACATTGTTCAATAATTTCTACATTCTATTGGATCACCTTTCTCTGGCATTACACAGATATGGATCTCTTCCAGTCGGTTAGCCACATAGCTGTCCTCCAAATTTCTGGGCATAGATGAGTCAACACTTCCAGTGGGTTTTTTTGTTTGTTTATTTTGTTTTGTTTTAATTTTGACTTGAGTGAAAGTTTACAGAGCAAATTCATTTTCCATAGCAAGGCATATACATTTTGTTTTATAACACTGACAACAATTCCCCATAATGTAACAGCTTTCTTCCTACTTCCTCCCTGTAGATACCTCTTCCCTGAGTCCTTTCCTATGCATTTCTCCCCCTGAGCTACCTCCCTATACAAATACTGCCTTTCTGCTCTCCCATAATTGATTGTTCTAAGCAGTGTATCTACCTGATGTAAATGTTCACCCTTTATGCCTGTCTATTGCTTGCTGGAAACCATGTGAGTGAGTTCAGTTCTAGGCCTGAAGGATAACTAAGAGCCAGGGTCTCAGGGGTCTCACCAGGCTCTATCAGACCAGTAAACCTGGTATTATTATTATTATTATTTTAATGTGATTTGGGTGAAAGTTTACAGAGCAAATTCACTTTCCATGCTGTAGCTCACATACATTTTGTCTCATGACATTGACAACAATTTAACACAATGCAACAGTTCATCCTGCTTCTTCCCCATCATTACTTCTTTCCTGTGTCCTTCCCTACATACACTCCTGCCCCGCTGAACTATGTCCCTGTGCATACACAGCCCTTCCATTCTCCCATGATTGTTCTCTTCAAGGAGTGTATCTACCTAGTGTAAATGTTCACCTCATATGTCTGTCTTTTGTTTGGCTAGAAGCCACAGGTGTGGGTTCAATTCCAAACCTGAAGGGCAGCTAAGGGTCATAGTCTCAGTTGTTTCACCAGGCTTTATCAGACCAATGAACCTGGTCCCTTTTTATATTTTTTTTTAAATGACTTTGAGTTTTGGTCCACAGTGTTCTCCCACTCTATCCAGGATCTCCTACAAAAACCTGGTCTTTTTTATGAATTTGAGTTCTGTTCCACATTATTCTCCCACTCTATATAGGATCTAGCACTTCTGGTATTGCATCCATTTTTGAAACAGTTCAATGTATCTTCTGCCAATTCCTGGAGGCTTGCTTTTCGCCATTGCCTTCTTGGACTTCATACTTCCATACTATCAGTTCTTGATTATATGCTACCTCTTGAAATGTTTGAACATTAACCAATTTTGGGGGGTATAGTGACTCTGTGTATTCCTTCCATCTTCTTGTGATGCTTCCTTCACTGTTAAATATTTTGCCCATATGCAAAAAAATGCCAACAAAAGCTTAAGTTCAAAGATCCATGGAAAAGAGTCTTGTGATACAGTAAAGGATAATAAAGATATAGTGATATTTTTGTAAAATAGACCCACTTCTCAATATGGTTAACTTTTGAAGACCAGGACATAATGTGAAATTCATCATTATGCAAAAATGGAAGATACCACATTGGATCACAAAATGGAGGATGACAACATCATTGCTTAACTGTCAAATTATATCATTACATAACAGCCAAATTACATCATTACACAACTGTCAAACCACTGAGAATCATGGACCAGAAAATTTGACATGTAATCTTAACCATCACAGCCAACGTTACTCTCAACTTGAACATTAGCATGCAGTTACTACTAGACGTACTACATTAATTCACAAATCAATCAGACAGTAAATATTTTACTATGGTTGTAAATGCAAAATGTCAGTTAATGAGATAGTCTATAGATAGTTTGTTTTAAAAGTTGCTTTAAAATTATTACCTTAAATATTTTTATTCTTGAAGGTTATTTAAATACAATATGGAGAGTAGAAAATAAAGTGAATTTTTGTGGAGGAGAAAAAACATGCTCAGAATAAAACACCCACCAAATGATTTAAACCAAGTGAATGCCACCTGCTGTCTACATAATTAAACTGCTCCGCCATATGCTTTTTACATGATACATTTTCTTTCTTTGCAAAGACAGTATATAGTAATTAAAATTGTCAAGTGATTTCAATGTCACACCATTCCAAAAAAACAAATTCAGTGCTACAGCATCTAAACCAAAAGCATAAGGGCAGTCAATGGAAAACAGATGTTCATGCTGGTGGGTGTTCAAAACAATTTTTTTTATGTCAAATGTCTCTGTATATGTATTTGTACATTCTCAAACACAGTTACAAGCTAACAGTTTATATATTTAAATGCTCACTTGTTTTATATGATAAAGTCAATTAAGTAAACAATATAATGTCAAAATCAATTGTCCTATTAAAATTTTCCTCCTTTTTCATGCAGATTTTTAAGATCTTGACATTTTTCACCCAGTGCAATCTCTCCCTCTTACTAAGACTTCACCTAACTATCTAAAAAAAAAAAATCATATCTAGGAAAAATATATCCCAAAATTATTTTCAATATTCTGGTGATAGAAGAAAAACCAAAGATATCCATCAAATGGCTATTGAATTTTAGAAAAGGTAACTATTAGACAGGTGTGGACATCTGTTAGAGATAAAAAAAAAAAAACAGGAGTTAGAATTTGAAAAAAAAATAAATGAGAGTTGGAATTTAAAAAATAAACTCAAACCCTCAAAATGCCAAGAGATTTTTAAAATATCTTATTTTATTAGCAAAAGGTAATAAAATTCAGTCCTGAAAATGAAGAAGGTAAAGATGCTGATAATAATTCATTTATGTAAGATTATATTATTTACTTGCCTATATATCATCTCATTTACTCCTCCCAACACTTTTGTGTAATCATTTCATAAATAAAGAAAATAAATTGAAGTAGTTAAATGACTTATCTATTAGCTATAAAAACTAACAAACAAACAAACAAAAAAACCGGTTGCTGTGGGATAAATTCCATGCCTAATGACCCCATATGGTAGAGTTGTTGCTATCGTTGTTATGTGCCCTGGATTCGGGCCAACTCATAGCGAGCCCTCCTTGGGTTTCCGAGGCAGTATCACTACGGAGGTAGATTGCCCCATCTTCCTTCCGAGGAGTGGCTGGTGAGTTTGAATCGCCAGCCTTCTGGTTAGCAGTCAAGTGCCTTAGGCACTACACTACCAGAGCTCCCATATGGTAGAGTAGAACAGCCTTATTGGCAGTTCTAGTAGCGTATTGCTAAGGCTAACCAAAAGCCTGGCAGTTCAAACCCACCAGCCACTCCTCGGAAGGAAGGTTGGGCAATCTACTTCCA
>NW_006921951.1:2107156-2144409 GCF_000298275.1 Orycteropus afer afer
AAATGTATACTTCATTGCAGAAGGACAGAGCATCATGGAGGAAAGTGGGATGAAACAGGTAATGCAGAATATTTACTCTTCCTTTAGAAGGGGTCCTAGAAAAGGATATACTTTCCGTCATATTATTGTTGAAGACTCCAAGTGTCTTGCCAGCAGGCTTATGACAACTGTCTACTCACACAATGGCAGAAGACAGATTTCAATAATAATGTGTGCTGTGTGAAGAGGTACAAAAAGCATGAGGCTTTGTTGTCAGGTGAGGCTTTGTTGTCAGGTGATGGGTTCAAATGCAATGAGCCACATACTCGAAGTTTAGCTCAGATTGTGTCCTAATCCTAAATCTGGATTTCTCAATTTGTGCTGAAGAAATCTTAAGTGTTGTTGCTGTTAGGTGCTGTTGAGTCAGCTCCAACTCATAGGGACCCTATGTACAACAAAATGAAATACTGCCCAGTCTTGCACAGCCTCACAATACTTGCTACACCTGAGCCCAGTGTTGCAGCCACTGTGTCAGTCCATATCATTAAGGTTCTTCCCCTTTTTCTCTGACCCCTCACTTTACCAAGCATGATATCCTTCTCCAGGGAATGGCCCCTTTTGACAGCATGACCAAAGTAGGTGAGATGAAATCTGGCCATTCTTGCTTCCAAGTAGCATTCCAGCTGCACTTCTTTCAGGACAGATTTGTTCATTCTTCTGGCAGTCCATGGCACTTACTGTATTCTTTGCCAATACCACAACTCAAAAGCATCAACTCTTCTTTGGTCTTCCTTATTCATTGTTCAGCTTTCACATGCATATGAGGCAATTGAAAACATCACAGCTTGGGTTAGGTCCATCTTAGTGGTTCAAACCTACTAGCCACTCCTCGGAAGGAAGATTGGGCAATCTACTTCTGTAGTGATGTTATTGTTGTTGTTATGTGTCATCGAGTCGGACCAACCCATCGCAACCCCTCCTTGGGTTTCCGAGGCGGTATCACTACGGAAGTGGATTGCCGCATCTTCCTTCCGAGGAGTGGCTGGTGGGTTTGCACCGCCAACCTTCTGGTTAGCAGTCAAGTGCCTTAGGCACTACGCTACCAGAACTCCCATATGGTAGAGTAGAACAGCCTTATTAGGAGTTCTAGTAGCGTATTGCTAAGGCTAACCAAAAGCCTGGCAGTTCAAACCCACCAGCCACTCCTCGGAAGGAAGGTTGGGCAATCTACTTCCATAGTGATACCACCTCGGAAACCCAAGGAGGGGCTGCTATGGATCAGGTCCAACTCCACGGCAAATAACAACAACAAGGCTGTTATCTTTATGGGAGCAGATTGCCAGACCCTTCTCTCATGGAGCTCTTGGGTGAGTTCAAACTGCCAACCTTTCAGTTAGCAACTGAGCACTTAAACACTGCACCACCATGGCTCTTTTCAATTACCTATATATAGAGAATGCAAAACATTAAGAATTGAAACTGAGTTTCATTTCATTCAAAATACAGTACTGTTTCCCCTGTATCAGTCCAGTTTAGGTTGATAGATACTGACAAGTTGGCTCCAACTCATAGAGACCCTATGTACAACAGAACAAAACTCTGCCTAGTCCTGCACCATTCTCACAATCCTTGCTACACTTAAGCCCATTAATGCAGCCACTGTGTCAATCCATCTTGTTGAGGGTCTTCCTTTTTCTCGCTGACCCTCTACTTCATCAAGCATGATATTTTTCTCCAGAGAATTGTCCCTTCTGACAACATGACCAAAGCAGGTGAGACAAAGTCTGGCCATTCTCACTACTAAGGAGCATTCTAGCTGCACCTTTACCAGGATAGATTTGCTCATTCTTCAGGCAGTCTATGGTATTTTCAGTAATACTCACCAACACCATAATTCAAAGGCATCAACTCTACTTTGGTCTTCCTTATTCATTGTCCAGCTTTCACATGCATATGAGGCAATTAAAAATACTGTGGTTTGAGTTAATCACACCTTAGTCTTCAAAGTAACATCTTTGCTTCTCAACACTTTAAAGAGGTCTTTTGCAGTGGAGTTGCCCAGTGCAATATGACATCTGATTTCTTGACTGTTGCTTCCATGAGTGTTGATTGTGGATCCAAGTAAAAGGAAATCCCTGGCAACTTCAATTGTTTCTCCGTTTATCATGGTGTTGCTCTCTGTTCCAGTGGTGAGGATTTTTGTTTTCTTTATATTGAGGTGTAATCCATACTAAATACTGTAGTCTTTGATCTTCACCAGTAAATGCTTCAATTCATCTTCAATTTCAGCAAGCAAGGTTGTGTCATCTGCATATCACAGGTTGTTAATGAATCTTTCTCCAGTCCTGATGCTACATTGCTCCTCTTAATGGTTCACCTTCTCAGACGATTTGCTCAGCATATAGATTGAATAAGTATGGTGAAAGGATACAACCCTGATGCACACCCTTGCTGATTTTAAACCATTCAGTATCCTCTTGTTCTTTTCAAACGACTGCCTCTTGGTCCATGTACAGATTCCTCATGAGCACAATTAAGTATTCCAGAATTCTCATTTTTCACATTATCTATAATCTGTTATGACCCACACAGTTGAAAGTTTTTCCATAATCAATAAAACGCAGGTAAACATCTTTCTGGCATTCTTTGCTTTCAGCCAAGATCCATCTGACATCAGCAATGATGTGCCTCATTCCATGTTATCTTCTCTTTCTGGAAATTTCCTGTCAAAGTACTGCTGCAACTGTTTTTCATTTCTCTTCAGCAAAATTTTACTTGTCTGTGATATTAACGATATTGCTTGATAATTTCCACATTCTGTGGGATCATCTTTCTTTGCAATGCATACAAATATGGATCTCCTCCAGTCAGTTGGCCAGGTAGCTATCATCCAAATTTCTTGGCATAAACAAGTAAGCACCTCCAGTGCTATATCTATTTGTTGAAACATCTCAATGCGCATTTCACCAATTACTGGAGCCTTGTTTTTTGCCAGTTCCTTCAGTGCAGTTTGGACTTCTTCCTTCAATACCATTGGTTCTTGATCATATGCTCCTACCTGAAATAGTTGCACCTGGACCAATTCTTTTTGGTACAGTAACTCTGTGTATACCTTCCAACTTCTTTTGATGCTTCTCGCATCATTCAATATTTTGCCCATAGAATCCTTTAATATTGTAACTTGGGGTTTGAATTGTTGCTTCAGTTCTTTCAACTTGAGAAGTGCCAACAGTGTTCTTCCTTTTTAATTTTCTATTTCCAGGTGTTTGCACATTTCATTATAATACTCTACTTTGTCTTCTTGAGGCACCCTTTTAAATATCCTGTTCATCCCTTTTATTTCATCATTTCTTCCTCTTTAGCTACTCTCCTTTCAAGAGCAAGTTTCAGAGCCTCTTCTGACATCCATTTTGGTCTTTTCTTCCTTTCTGTCTCTCTAATAACTTTTTGCTTTCTTCATGTATGATGTTCTTGATATCATCCCACATCTCATCTGGTCTTCGGTCACTGGTGTTCAATACATCAAAACTATTTTTCAGATGGTCTCTAAAGTCAGGTAGGATATAATCAAGGTCATATTTTGGCTCTCATGGACTTGTTTTAATTTTCTTCAGCTTCACTTGAGCTTGCATATGAGCAATTGATTGTCTGTTCCACAGTCAGCTCCTGGCCTTGTTTTGACTGACAATGCTGAGCTTCTCCATCATCTCTTTCTGCAGATATACTAGATTTGATTCCTTTGTATTCCATCTGGCAAGGTTCATGTCTGTAGCCACTGTTTATATTGTCAAAAAACATATTTGCAATGAATAAGTCGTTCCTAAAACTCACTGCCGTCGAGTTGGATCCGACTCATATCGATCCTTCCTTGGGTTTCCGAGACGGTATCACTATGGAAGTAGATTGTCCAACCTTCCTTCTGAGGAGTGCCTGGTAGATTTGAACTGCCAGCCTTCAAATTAGTTGTTAGTCTTGCAAAATTCTGTAATGCAACCTCCAGTGTCATTTCTGACACCATGGCCATATTTTCCAACTGCTGATGATTCTTCTTTGCTTTCAAATTTTACATCCCAATCACCAGAAATAATCAATACATTTTGATTGCATATTTGGTCAATTTCAGACTGCAGAAGTTGGTAAAAATCTTCAATTTCTTCATCTTTGGCTTTAGTGGTTGATATGTAAATTTGAATAATACAACGACATGCAAATTTGAGTAATAGTCATATTATTATGACTTTTTTGTAGGTGTATGGATATTATATTATCACTGACAGGATTGTGCTTCAGGATAGATCTTTAAATGTACTTTTTGATGATGAATGTGATACCATTCTACTTCAATTTGTCATTCCCAGAATATGATTGTCTGATTCAAAATGGCCAATACCATTCCATTCCAGCTAACTAATGCCTAGGGTATTGATATTTATGCATTCCATATCATTTTTGACAACTTCTAATTTTCCTAGAATCAGACTTCATACATTCCACTTTCTAATCACTATTGGATGTTTGCCGCTGTTTCTTCCCATTTTGAGTCATGTCTGTCAGCAAATTAAGGTCCTGACACTTTACTCCATCCATGTCATTAAGGTTGACTCTACCTTGAGAAGGCAGCTCTTCCCAAGTCATCTTTTGAGTGCTTTCCAACCTGAGGGGCTCATCTTCCAGCACTAGATCAGACAATGTTTCACAGCTATTCATAAAGTTTTCTAATAGTATAATATCTAATAATATAATGTTTCACTACTCATAATTTTCAGGGGCCAGTTTGTTCAGAAGTAAATGGCCTGTCCTTCCTCTGAGTCTGTCTTCATCTGGAAGCTCCATTGAAACCTGTCCACCATGGGTGGCCCTGCTGGTATCTGAAATACCAGTGGCACAACCTCTAGCTTCACAGCAACACAAAACCACCATAGTTTGAAAGCTCCTCTGACAAACTGACAGATAAGAGGTGTAAGACACTGATGAAATGCCTAGGATAAATATGGGCTGGAATTAGAAAAGAGTTAGAAAAAGGATATAGATAGGTAGTAAAAAGGTGAGAAGAAGTCCTCAGGGATAATCCAAACATGAAAGGAAGAGCTTTTCCTGGTCTCAGCCAATGAAAAACATCACATTTTCTTCAAAACAGAAAAAGAAAACCTTTAAGTACTTAAATCACACAATCCGAATCTTGTGGGCTCCTCCAAGCCAACAAATATTTTACTTTTATGTTCGTCTGAGATAGGATAGAACATAACTCTGTGAGACTCACTGGAAAAGTCAAATGTGTGATTGAAGTAAAATTGGCATCTTTGGTAAAATGAAAAATACCTTAAATTCCAATAACCAATCTAGACTTCAAGCTAGAGATATTTATGAGCCTCCAGAGAGCATCTGGAAAAGTCCCTCCAAGACAAACACCCACCTGAACTTCTGAGTTTACACTCTTCACTCACCATGTGAGTGCACTCATTTGGAACATTTAGCAATCAAACTGGACACTCAAAAGCAATTTTCTCCTATTCAAGAGAATCACTGTCACTTATAGGCAGCTGGTATTTAGTTTTGTCATGAATTCTTCATGATACACATCATATTGATTTAGCTTTCATTTCCAGTTTGATATTCTCTCCCAAAGTCATGTTCTTTCCTTAAACTGTAATGTTTTAGTTATACATAATTATTATTTCATGGAAAAATAATTTCCATCTGCATATCCAGTTGACAATATTCTAATTTGCACACTCTTTGGATTAATGGAAAATTGGCTAACATGGGCACATAGTTGCTACCAAGTTCTCAGTTGCTTCAGAAAAGTTTACATTTTGTAAGTCTAATAACAGAGTTTAGAGTTATCTATGAACTATAAATTTCCAATATATGTTATTCAGTTATGACTTAGATGTTTAGTTTCTTTTCTATTTAGAGAGACACTAAAGATATTATACTATTTGTTCTGGTAATTAATGTTGTTGTGTACCATTGAGTGAACTCCAACTCAGCAACTCTGTGTGACCGAGTAGAACTGCCCCATAGAGTTTCCTAGGCTGTAATAGTTACAGAAGCAGACTGTCACATCTTTCTGCCATGGAACAGCTGGTGGGTTCAAACTACCAATCTTTCAGCTAGCAGCCAAGTTCTCTAATCAATGTACCACTGGGGCTCATATAGTTTGTTGCTTGGTTGGTAAGTTAGTTAGTTAGCAAGCAAAAGCTTTAGAACAATTACACACAAATGCCCAACATTCATAAGTTGACTGTTCAGGTTCTACCCTCATGGTGCTCACACTACCTTTTGGAATTACATGTTTGCCTCCCTGCCAACTACTGAATTCCAAGCTGCCACTACAACACCGTTTTAATGTACTTTTTGAAACAGAATTCCCCTCCCAGCCCACACACACACATGTATCACCTCTGTAGAAGGTCTAGTTCAGTTTTAACATTTTGGGAACTGCTTGAGACAAAGAAAGCTTACAAACTCAGAAAGCTAACATACTGAAAATTATACATACCATTTCAAGAGTTTATGGACCCTGAAGTCCATTCATTAACCTTTTATTGTGGAATTCAAGGTAAGAACACCTCCTCTGGTTCTATCTTGATCTCAGCAATATGTCTGATCCTAAGCCAGGTAATCCATAGATGCAAAGGTTTAGCCATAAGTAATATAATAATAGTGGCACAACAGTTGAGTGCTTGGCCACTTACTGAAAGAAAGGCTAGTGGTTCAAACCCACCATGTGCCTCCACAGGAGAAAGACTTGGCAATCTGCTCCCATAAAGATTACAGTTTAGGAAATACTATAGGGCAGTTCTGCTCGATCACATGCAGTTGCTCTGAGTCAAAACTCCTTCACCTGCACCTAACAATAATAACAACCATATATAAAAAGATGTTATTTTAAATAATAAAACAATGAGACCACATGGAATTGTTTCCTGCATTTAAAAAATAAACTTGTTAAATAAAAGAAACGCATACTTACTATCAAAAGTTATAATCCTACAATTCCCAAGGTAATTTCCATTAATTTTTTAGAAAATAGCTCTAACCATATTTTCCCAAGAACATGAAACCCAAGATAAAAATAGAATCTTAGCAGGGAAAAAAAAAACGTTTGGACTTTCCAGCAAGAGCCAAAAAAAAAAAAAAGAAAATCAAACCTGTTGCTGTCCATTTGATTCTGTTAGAAACCCCATGTGTTACAGAGTAAAACTACTCCATAGAGTTTCTTGGTTATAGTCTTTACAGAAGTCGATCATCAGGCTTTCTTACACAGTACCAATAAGTGAGTTTGAACCACCAAGCTTTAGCTTAGTAGTCAGGCACAAATTCTTTGTGCCTAAGGACTTGAAGACTTCCAAAACTCCTCACACAGGATTTGTATCAATTTGCCCCAAACTCAGACCCAGGTTTCCTTTTGGGACAGCAGACCCATAACTACTATATGCTTCCCTGCTCTGCTCTCTCTGCCTCGCCCCAAATACCAGACTCCTTATATTACATTCCATCTAAAGGCATATTAATACTTTTCATGAAATTAAAAATCTTTATAAGAAACATTGCAATATGTCATCATGAAAACCAAAACCAAACTCACTCCCATTGAGTCTAATCCAACTCACAATGACCCCTATTGGGTTTCTCAGGCTGTAAATCTTTATTGAAGTAGATTGCCCCATCTTCCTTCCACAGAATGGCAGGTAGGTTTGAACCATTGACCTTCCAGGTAGCAGCCAAATGCCTTATCCACTAGCCACCCGAGCTCCTTATGTCATCATATATATTATAATTTCATAATTTTCACTCTACTGTTTTGTAGTAGGTAGTCTGTGGGTTTGAGAGCTTTGTAAATAAAGCTATGCCAACACCCATGTAAACAAATTTTTGTCTCTGTCTTAGATCATTTCTTTAGGATTGATTTCAAAAGTGAAATCACTAGATTTAAAGGAAATCAGTGTGCTGGGTGTTTAGAGTACAGCCTTGACGTCATACTTGTGTTTGTAACTGAGCTTCACCTCTTTCTAGTTGTCTTAATGAAACTCTGAGTGTTAAACTGGCCATTTGTAAAATGAAAATGTTAATTAGTAATATCTGCTTGAGGCAAGAAAATGATGCACAAACATTAACAATGTGCATCCTCATTGCATGTTATTAATTTTGTTTCTCTTGCAGACTTATTGCAAAAGTTGTTTTCCAAAAGCATATTCAAATGCATTCTTATGACAGCCTGTATTAGAGAAAGCTGAAATCACTGAATTGAATAGTCTAATTTTTTTAACTTCTATGAGTTTGGTGAATAAAAATTAAATCTTTTTTCATTTACATTTCTTTGATTATTAGTTATGTTTTAAAGTGTTTATCAACCTTTTGATTTTATTTTTTGTCAGTTGTTTATTCAAGTCCTTTGCCTATCATATCATGTAAGCAATTTAAAGAAACTTCAAGGTTAAAGTTGGGAAGCTGTTAGCCACATTTTGCAGCCTCCTTAAGATGGAAAAGATGACTCCATTCATAATGACTCCATGAGTATATTTGGTGACAAACTCTGTAGTCACAAATTTTGTGTGTAATTGGTCTGGGTACTTAGTATTTTAGTTATTGGAGCAAAAATCCAAAATTTACTTAGTAACAGTAACTGGCTAATGTATTATCTACTTTCTAAGGAAGGAAATATGTATGCAGGTAAAAGAAAAAAATGAGGATAAATTTATTAAGACTCTTAAAGGTCTTTGGCAATGTTGTTGTTGTTGTTGTTATGTGCCATCGAGTCAGACCCGACTCATAGCGACCCCTCCTTGGGTTGCTGAGGCAGTATCACTATGGAAGTAGATTGCCTAATCTTCCTTCTGAGGAGTGGCTGGTGGGTTTGAACCGCCAGCCTTTTGATTAGCAGTCAAGTGCCTTAGGCACTATGCTACCAGAGCTCCCTTTTTTGGCAATAGTTCAGGATAAAAATGGTTTCATTTTCTTTGTATTGTTTTCTTTTAATTGGATCAGAGTGCTGTTAGCCATATTTTGAAACTTGATGAAAAACAACCAACGTGAATCATGGATATAGAATAGCCTATGATCATGGATCGGAAAGAAGATTGGGCAATCTCCTTCCATAGAGATACCACATCAGAAACCCAAGGAGAGGTTGCTATGAGTTGAATTGATTTGATGGCACTGAGTTTGGTTTGTTTTTTTGGTTTTTTCATGGATAATGAATGGCTTGGAGGTAAGAAACAAGGACAAGGACAAATCTCCACCAAATGAAGTAGAATTATTACACAATAGTGTTCCCCTGTAATCTGTGCTGGAATTGTCTGATTTTAATATTGTAGTAGTGGTTTGGAAGAAGAAGTATGCAGTGACATTTCCAGCTTGCAGATAGCACTAAGTTTTTCCAAGTCATGAAATATCGTATCAAACTGGGAAGGAAGATAAAGTTCCCATGAGGTTTTTTGTTTTGTTTTGTTTTGAGGAATAAGAAAACAGTGGACTTGGTTTGTTTAGTTTTTTTGAGTTGGCCAAACTAAATAAATAAACAAATAAAGGTCAAAGTAGACTTAAATGTGGACAAGTGTGAGGTTATATCTTTAAAGAAGTATAACAATGGTGGATAATGCATCCCTGAATGGGACCAAGGAGATAACTTACACCACCTATTAGGAACCAGAACCAAAAAACAAACCCACTGCCATCAAACTGATTCCAAAGAGATCCTTTAGGACAGACTAGAACTTCCCTGATAGGGTTTCCAAGGCTGTAAGTCTTTACAGAAGCAGACTGCTTCATCTTTCTCCCTCAGAGCAGCTGGTGGTTCCAAATAGAGTGTGCTATTTCAGTGCAAGCAATATAACGATTGAAAACATTAAAATGGTAAAATGTTTAGATAAACTGATAATAAATTTGCAAGTAGGGCTGGGTTAGGAGAAATCAGGTAATTGAGAGAATATTTGTGTGCTTGAATTGGTACTAAAGAAAGATAACTTTGCCTACTTATATTAGAGCCCTAGATGCTACTAGCAGAAAAGGAGGACTGGGGTACATAAGACCATGAGTTTCTATATGACAATTCTTAATCTTTAAAACAACAACAACAAAAAAAAATTACTAATTAACCCAACTTTTTTCAGTGACCCGGCTTTGTTTTTTTATTATTATTATTGTTTTCCTCTTCTATCTAACTTGGATTTCTATATGCACCTAGCTGCTTCCCCCGCTGCTATTGCTATTGTTAGCTGACCAGGAATTGGCTGCTGAGGCTTGGCAAACCCCTGCACAAAGGAACACAATGCTGGTCCTGATTGGAGATCTTACTGTTGTGATCCATAGGGTTTTCAGGCTGATTTTCAGAAATAAATCGCCAAGCCTTTCTCCCTACAAGGTATTGGTCTGAAAGCTCCTCTGAAACCTACCTGTTCGACATCATAGCAATATGCAAGCCTCCCCTGACAGATGAGGGGTGGCTGTGCATGGGGTGCATTAGCTGGGCATCAAAGCCAGGTTTCCCACATGGGAAGTGAGAATTCTGCCACAGAACCTCCTCTACCCTGTGCTGGGTGCCTTAGATTATGTATTTTCCTCTGCCTACAATGCACTCCTTCCTTTTTCTCCTGCCCACTACCATTCAATAGAGAGGTCTTCTGGGTCAATTGTTCTGTATTTTTATTTGCTTAATCTAGCAACACTCTTTTCTGAGAGGAGTCTCCTATTAAGTATATTTCTCCTTCTAGTATTTATGACAATAATGATTTTAAGCACTATTGGTTTAATGCATTTCCCATGAAGCCAAGGCCCATAACAGCAGAGACCATCTCTGTGCAGCCCACACTATGTCTGTTTGTTGTTGTTATGTGCCGTCAAGTTGGACCCAACTCATAGCGACGCCTCCTTGGGTTTCCAAGGCAGTATCACTACAGAAGTAGATTGCCCAACCTTTCTTCTGAAGAGTGGCTGGTGGGTTTGAACCGCCAGCCTTCTGGTTAGCAGTCAAGTGCCTTAGGCACTAAGCTACTAGAGCTCTCACACTATGTCCAGGCACAATGTATTACAGAAACCTATTGGCTCAGTGTTATGGGGATGGAAAACATCTAGTCATTGTCCTTTATGACATATTGATACTTCAAAGACCATTATTGTGTCACTGTTTGCTCCTTGCTTTATTTTTGTGACTTTTCTCTTTCTGTCAAGAACACATTGCTTCTTGTAGCTTCTGATTGGTAAGAGAAACTGGCTCACATATCATTTTTCAACTAATTGTTGATTACCTGAACAGTAAGATAGAAATTAAATGATATTCTTATTCTCAATTAACAAATTTCTTAATTCAATTAGTAAATACTCGTATTCACTTTCTATCTTACTCTTCAGGTCATCAACAATTAGTGGGAAATTCACTAATGGTTCACTAAAACACTAATTCGCTAAAAGAAACACATTCCCATCTCAATATGGAGAAAATTATAGGATCATAAAACCATAGCAATAGAGTTTCTATTTTTATATTTTAACTCTTTATTGTGATTTGAGTGAAAGTTTATAGAGCAGATTGGTTTTTCCATTCAATTGTTCTTACACATTTTGTTTTGTGACATTGATTGCAATCCGCATAATGTAACAGTTCTCTTCCCACTTCCTCCCTGTGGTTACTATTTCCATTTGTCCTTCTATCCTTTCCTGACTTCTGAGTTTTATCCCTAGGCAAATCCTGCCTTTTTGGTTTCATATGGTTGATTGCTCTAAGGAGTGCTTACCTCCCTGATGTTATTATTCATCCCACAGGCCTAAGTTGAGCCACAGGGTGAGTTCAGTTCCAGGCTTAAAGGGTAAATAACAGTCATAGTCTTGGGATTCTACAAGTTTTTGTCACACCAGTAAGCCTGATCTTTATCATTATGATTTGACTTTTCTTCCATGTTTTTCTCCTACTCTATACAGGAGCTCCTATTGTGATCCCTTTCAGAGTGGTTGGCAGTGGTAGCCAGGCATCATCTAGTTCTTCTGGTCTCAGGGTCATGGAGGCTGAGCCTCACGTAATCCACTAGTCTCTTGGAATAACTGTGTCTGTGTGTTTGCAAGTAAAAGACTTAAAAATTCAGTGTCTCCCATTATATTGTTACCCAGAGACAACCATAACCTCCTAGCAATGAGTGTTACTTAAGAATATTTTTAAATAAAAACAAACCACAATACATACTGGATGATTTGTTATTACTTCTCTGCTGCAAAACTTTTTCTACATATCAATTTGCCATTTATGGAGGAGGCAGGAGATATAAATAGATTACAATCTTTAAGTCAAACTAAGGCCTTAATTCAACTTTTAAAGAGTTTCATTATGGAGTAGTTCGAGAATCCTCAACATTTCATATGTAAAGAAACTTTTTAATATTTTCCTTTTCTACCTTTTTTATAAAAATCCTGGTATCAGAAAATACCAGAATCCAATCCTTATGCTCAAAATAAATTACCAACTTTCTAATTATCTCTGAAGAGCTTTAATGACATTTAAAGGAAAAGCTTATTCTGTGCTTATATTATTTATGCAGTATGATTTCAACCTTGTAAAATACAAATTATAAAGTCTAGAATGAAATATATCAAAATAATAACTGAGTTTGCCTCTATAGATAGCAAGATTTTCAGTGATTTTTTTCCATTTATGTTTCTGTAGTTTTAAATTATAAACAATGATATATGTTATATCTATTATGAGAAAAAATGAACTATAAAATACTTACTTTATTTTACC
The DNA here is from genome assembly GCF_000298275.1 of Orycteropus afer afer. Taxonomy (NCBI): domain Eukaryota; kingdom Metazoa; phylum Chordata; class Mammalia; order Tubulidentata; family Orycteropodidae; genus Orycteropus; species Orycteropus afer. The sequence goes on from NW_006921951.1 coordinate 2,119,869, forward strand.
ACAGTCTAGTCTTCTTCTAATGAGGTATGAAGAGAAGGCAGAAAATGTAGATGTACTCTTATCAAGGAATCCCTGGGAGGTGCAAATAGTTAACGCTCTCAGCTACTAACAGAAAGTTGGGGGTTTGAGTCCACCCTGGGGCACCTTGGATAGAAGACCTGGCAATCTACTTCCAAAAAAATTAGACATTGAAAACCCTGTGGACCACAGTTTTACTCTGACACGTGGGATCACTATGAATCACAATCAACTTGGCAACAATTGTTTGGTTGTTTTCACCATTGTTAAGAATTTCCTCCAGTTTTTTTGTTTGTTTGTTTGTCTGTTTATCACTGAATTGAACTTGTTAGTAAGTCCTAAATGCCTGCAATAAGAGCTAAGTGGATATATGCTAATACTGGTTAGGAACAGAGCATAAAGACTCAAACCCCAGAAACCAGAGATGACTGGAACTCTTCCTGAGGGTTTAGACCAGAATAAGATTCACACCAGCTTGCAGGCTTTTCCTAACCAAGCAGGAGAGGAGGCCAGGATCTGCAGCGCACCGGAGCAGGGAGCAAATCTCCTGGGGTTGCAGGCACTTTACTCAGACCTGTGCATGGCAGGAGACCTGTTGACTCAGTATTTGGGAAAACTTGCTGCTCCCTGGGTCTCTTCCAGAGCAGCCACAAGTTCAATTTTTTTTAGAAGTCTGGATCTGAGTTTTACAAGGAATGATTTGATATTAGCAGATCAATCACCCCTTTCTCTGCTTTCTGTTATAAAACCATGGGGTGAAGTAGATAACCACAAGAGTAAATAGGCCAGGCGTTCTGTTTCTGAATAGACTTGCCAAGTGTAACAGATTTGGAAACAAAATGCAGCTCATTCCAAGGCAGTTGATTTAATCTCTCATTATCCACATATGTATTCAGCATCATGGCCTGTCTTGACATCTTATTAATAATTTATTCAAAAGCTGAGCTCTGTATAGCAGTTGGTAGAAGTGAGAGATCAAGTCAAAAAGATGAAATCAATTCCAGGCTTAGATGCAAACTGGCTGTGTGACCTAAGACACATGATTATTTAGTTCCTTAAGCCTCTGTTTATCTCTATAAAATTTGGATAGAACAACCTTACTGGTTGGTACAGTGGATCAGTAAGATAATACTTAAAACCTTTTAGCATAGTTCCTAAGACATCATTATGTGTTCATAAATGGTAGTTCATATTATTACTACCTCTTAAAATAGGGAACTTCTAAGAAAGTGAAATAATTTTTGTTTCCTCTTCTGCTCACATACATTTTCCTTTCAAAAAAATTAAAATGGGCTTTCTGGAAGTAAAACTTCTGTTCCAGAGTAAGCACAGCAAAGCAGGATGCTTTCAATGTGTCACAATTTATCTCTTTCTAGCCTGAGTTTTAAAAGCCAAAAATATCCATTCTACCACAAGCTTGAAACCCTTACCCTGTTTTCATTAAGTCATGTCTGAGAAGAACATAAATTATCAATATCAGTTTTAACTTCCTAGTTTGAACTAGCTTAATAAGAAATACTCTGAGAACAAGGAAAAACACAAAAATTTGTGGTGAGGAGAAAGATATGAGGAAAAGTTCCAAAACTTGAGGTACCATCTTGAAGTCCTCTTGCTCCAAGATGCTCCAAACTCTCTTTTGACTAGTGTCTACAAGCCTTTCAAAAGGGGGCACACTTTACAACAGCCCTCTCCTAAGGAGTCTCTTCATCAGTCTTTCCTCTCTCCTTTTCATATCTTTGAATATCCAAAGTCTAAGTGTTTGGGAACTGGTTCTTAAAATTTTTTCTTTGAAAACCCACGTATGTGGTTTTGTCTCACACACACTTGGATAACTGATATCTATCACACTGATGTTCCCGTTGAAGCTCAGGCAGGAAGGATCCATTCTAATACCTATCACATAAATGAAAACGGAAATTCTTTGGAATGGCATTTCTTGTCATTGTGCCAGGAGTTCATAATAATCAACGTTACAAAGGAAATACCAAAGGAAGTAATAATGATCTGCCATTTATTGTAAAACATGACCTAGGCGTGTCTTCTTTCTGTGTTTATAAAATGACAATGTTCACATTATAATGTAACTTTCCACATAGCAATTGAAATTGCAGACTAAGAGGTTACTACAGGACTAGGTTGTAATGGATGGCCTATTCATGCTATTTAGTTTCATGGTCAGCTTGCCCTAAAATAGCTGCTTAGACTTCAAACATGATGCTAGAAATTCCCACCTTAACTCACCCTGAATCTCTAATTAGACAATAAATACAGAAATATTTTCTCCAAAAGTAATAATAAAGTACAAAAGGAGCCACAGATCTTAATCATAAGTTTTTCATACCACTTTATAAAACCAAAAGCCAACCCACTGCCATCAAGTTGATTCCAACTCATAGTGACACCCATTGGGTTTTCAAGGCTGTAAATCTTTATGGAAGTAGATTACTTTATCTTCCTCCCACAGAGCAGCTGGTGGATTTAAACTAGCAACCTTCTGGTTAGCAGTCAAGTGCCTTAGGCACTGCACCACCAGAGCTCCTCTAACACTTTATAGTTACCCCTAAAGCATCTGCCCTAAGGTCCTTTAGTCATTTCATACAGAGCCCCTGAAACCTAAAATTAATTTAACAAGTTAGTCTACTAACGCCCTAGCAAGAAATGCAAGAAAATGGAGACATTCAGGAGAGGTTTGCTGAGAAGAAGGGTCATTAAAGGTACAGAGCATAGATACTGACCCAACCTTCTGTTAAACCACTCAAAAACTATTTGCTGCTGGTCTGGGTAAACTATGAATCCACCTTGACACTGGATTTTGATCACTAGAAAGTAGAATTATATCAAAAACTCAAACAAAATGGAAATATTCTGAGATAACAAGTTCAAATATGCATTTTTGTAACAAAAGAACATTATTGCAGTGATGATATAAGAGCCACTTGTAGAGAACTTTTGAGTCTCATAAAGAAAGCAATGCATAAACCAGTGCAATTTACCTGGCACTTATGAAAAATACTTGAGTCCATAAAAAATATAAATGGTGCATTTTACAAATTTTGGCACACATTTCATACATTATTAAAATTAATGTATGACATGATGAAATGTCGTTATCAGTGTAGTAACTTCTTGACAGGCATGAACTGAAACTAGCTGTGGAATGAAGACCAGTAACTGAATAGGCAGCTTGTTTTGAAACAAAATAGTTCAGATATTGTAGATGAAATTTATGACCTCTAAAATAACCCCTCTCCTCGTGTAAGTCCATTGGCTTGCTTTCCATGATGACACCCATCACCATATACAATCTTTTAAGAACGAAGTCCTTCTCTTCCATTAACACTGCAGCCAGAAGAGAGGCAAACTCTAGAAAGCACTAGTATTATGCACAATGTTAACAGTGTAATTTGAAACTACTCAGCAGTTTCTAGTCTCAGGTTCACACATAATTTGAAGCAGATAGATTTCTTCTGCATTTTTCTCCATTCCCTAAAAACATTTTACTTAAACTTGAAGAAGGAATGCAATTATCAGGAGATATATATATATATATATATATATATATATATATATATATATAATTACTTATCAAAATAAACTAAATGATCCTTAATGATTTACACGATCCATAGAGCCTTCCTAAGTCTCTGTAACTGTGCTCTGTGATCATGCAATCTGGGAATCCGAGAAGTTGAACCACTGAACCATCCAGACACTCACTCAACCATCATTTACTCAGCAACAAATAAGTGCCAGGTAACAGATTAAGCACACTGCATATTCGCGTGGAGGATGGCAGAACCAATTCTTGTCCTCATGAAACTTTAATCCTTAAATACATTTTCACAGAAAGCTGACTTGCCATTTGGATACATTTTCTGGAAGTGGAAAAAGATTTTATTCTATTTAAAAATGCACACATACACACATACACAAATACTTTAGCCCCGTTAGAATAATGGTTATGATTCATTTGCTTTGGAAAACAGTTACCTGAAATAACAGAGAAAGCTATGTCAGTGGAAAAGTAAGAGAAACATCTGTTGTTCACTGGAGATGACAGTGAGAATGGTGCAGCCCCACTGTGGACACAGTGCCGTAGGCATCCTCTGCTTTCTAGGCCTCCCTGGATGCAGTCAAGGGAGAGCCTGTGAAGACAGAATCACTGCCAGAACGCTTTCCCCCAAAGTTGTCACAAACAGATGCTAGAAAAAAATCACTGACAAAGAAAAAGACTACCTGACCAGTGCTGATAAGCCAATGACAAAATGTTTAAAATGTTTAACAAATTAGAAAAAGAAAGTTGAAAAGCAATTAATAAGCTTCTTTCTGAATTTATTGAAAACTTTCATTAATGCTTAAAACACAGATTATACAAACTGCTCTTGTTATTTTCTCATCAAAGAGAGTTGGAGTAGGAAAATTCTATGGAGGTAACACATGGGGTCGTCATGAGTCAGAATTGACTAGACAGCAACTTTGTTTTTTTTTTTGTTTGTTTGTTTTTCCCATCTGTTGGTTTTAGGATAGAATAGTTATTCTGAAATGGGGTCAGTTTGGGGACCTCAACATAAATACACTCAACTACTACAAGAGGAATGTCAGTGGAAAGAATAAGAACTACGCTAACTCCTTCCCTCTGTTAATCAACGGGCATGTCCACATAATAGTAATATTTAAATTACAGGTATTTGCTTAATACTTTAAATTTTACAAAGTACTTTTGCAGACATTACTTAAACTTTTATCTTCGTAACAACTAGGTTTTTATGTTATATATGAAGAAACAGAGAAGTTACAAGATTGACTCATCAGTCATATAAGAAATAAACAGGAACTCAGATCCAGTACCTTCAACCCTAAATATCTTTTTCACTCTACCAAACAACCTCCCAGTATGCACTAAGAGTTGTGGGAAGAACATCTTTCCTACATTCATCAAACACCTGCTTAGTGTCTTGAATACTTTTGGCACTACTAAGTGATTTATGTATATTTCTAACCTTCACAATTCTTAATGTCAAAAACAGAGGCACAGAGTAGATAAGTAATGACTGAGATTGATTCATTCATTCATTCATCCATTAATTATTGAAAGAGGATTAGGGATTAGTCAGTGTTCTAGGTACTGGGGATATAGTTATGAACAAGTGGGAAAAGATAGCAAATAAATAATAATATAATCTCAAATGGTGTAAAGTGCTTGTGAAAAATAAAGATGTGAACTGGAGAGTGTCTAGGGATGCAGGATTACTTTAGACAGGGTAGTTAGGAAAAGTCTTCCTGAGATGGCACCAGTCCAATAGACAGTAAAGTGTTACTGGAAGAGGAAACCAGTAATACAAGCCTCTGAGACAGGAAAGAGAGGGGCATATTTGGGTGGTGGAAAGAAGACCAGTGTGGCTGGAGCATGGAGGGTACAGAGGTGACCTTGGAGAAAACCAAATTATGTGGGAGCTCTAAGCCATGGGAAGTTGTTTGGCTCTTATTCTAATTGGCGTGAGAAGCCATTAGATGATTCAAAGAGAGAAGTGATGTTTTGTTTTTGTTTTGTTTTGTTTTTTCAGAAGATACCTATGGCTCCATATTCTGTCTGAAGAACAGACTATAGGAAAGTATGTTAATGAAGAGAGATTAATTGGTCCATCTAGAAAATGAAAAGGCTGCCAGGGAGATGAAAAGTTGGACTTGCAACATATTTCTGAAAGTAGAGTTGATGCTTTCTGAGAAATCGGTTGTGGGAATTGACAGAAGGATTAAAGATGATCCTGTGCCTCAAAAATTGAGTGAATAGTGGATATACTAAATGAAACAGGAACAACTTGTGGATGAACAAGTTTTGCAGGGAGGTGACTGAGAAGTTGGAATCAAGATTTCTGTTCCAGAGATATTAAATTTGAGATTATTATTAGATTTCTATTAGATTTCTGGGAGCTGTGGTGGCGTAGTGCCTAAGGCATCTGACTGCTAACTGGAAGTCTGGCAGTTCAAACCCACTAGCCACTCCTCAGGAGAAAGAGTGGGCAATCTACTTCCATAGTGAAACCACCTCAGAAACCCAAGGAGGGTAACTATGAGTCAGTTCCAACTCGACAGCAGTGCATTTGGTTTTTGTTTTATTAGATTTCTGACTGGAGATGTCAGAGCAGTTGTACCTTAGAATCTGGAGCCCAGTAGAAAAGATGTAGCTAGAGATAAATGGCTGGTAGATGGCATGTACTAAAACCCAAACAAAAAACAGTTACTGTTGCATCAATTTTGCTCATGGCAACTCCATATATTTCAGGGTGGAACTGTGCTCCATAGGGTTTTCAGTAAGTGTGACCTTTTAGAATAGATAGCCAGGACTTTCTTCTGAGGTGCCGTTAGATGGATTTGAACTGTCAATCTTTGGGTTAGTAGCTAAGTGCTTAGCCATTTGCACCACAGAGGAATTTGCATTTTTGCACCACTCTTAGATGGCATGTAGGAGAGATTTAAAGTCTATCATATCCAAATGAATCTGATCTACTAAAAATGAGAACAGACAGAACTTTGAGGTTCTTTATCCTTTGAGGACATATAGGTCATGTTTGGATTGAATGAATGAATTAATCAATCAAAGCTATCAGTCAGATATCGTTCCATTATACCACTCCATTTCAACAATGAAAGCCAAAATTTCAATGCAACTGAGCACCTTGAGAAACCTCAAAAATACAACATGTAAAACTATTTAACTTATCCCTCTTTGTCTTACATTAGTAATTTTTGTATGTGTGGTCTTTTAAATGAATGTAGATTTTTCAGGTGTGACATTTTAGCAAGGGCATACTTTAAATTTTACATAGTTTAAATTTTACTCATCCTCAGTGAAAGTGCATGTGAGATAGTTGCTAGTGATCCCCTCTGTACAGATGTAATACAGATATAATCATAAGGTTTTGCCTGATGCAATGTGAAATGACAAAGATCATCCAGGAGCCAGGCAGCTATCCACTAGAGCACCTCTTCCCCCAAAGAGCTGAGTTTTCAGTCTGTGTGCCACTGAGGCCCAAGAATCTGGGAAGCAGTTCTGGAAGTGCTGTGAATGAATATTTGTCTTGGTTTCACTAGGATAGGCTCCATTCTGAGCCTAAATGTCCTTGACTATGGTGTTATCACAGTTCACGCTATTCAAATGTGACTCATAGGGAATTCACTCAGCATTTACTGAAGCACCTGAATTAGCATTTCCAGTACTCTTGCTCAAATGTTAATAAAGCTGGTGTTTCTTCTAACAAAGGTCAAATTAGGCCACCTTGATTCCATCATAACCAGTGTCCCCAGTGAGGTAACCTATTTCCCCTCAGTCTACTGGGAGTTTTAACATTTAATCTCCTTATCACTTTTTCTCTACAAATATAAATCTGTTTATTGTTCATTCATTTATATAACTATTAACAAACATCAGAGGAGTTTCTGTAACATAACACTGTGTAAAGAACACATAGATATTCACATAAAATGCACTGTTCTTCAAGAGCTTATTAGCAAAAAAGAAACAATCTGAAATTTGGAATAAACTCTACAAGATATTATCTATATATGGCCAAGGAGGGAATATGCAATGCTGATTAAAATTCTTGAGTGAGACTAATGACTGAAATCCATGGAGGAATTCAAAGTCTGGGAGCTGAACTTAGGGTAGAAATAAATGAAAACAATACCCTAGACCGTGATATGTACTACATATACAAAAGTTCTTTCTCCAAGATTCCAAGGGAATATAAATAACTTTAACCTTAGGTCTGTATCTTCATACTTTTAGAGAAAATCATGGCAGATCAAGATTAAGTTATGGGTCTCAGAATTGATCAAAAGGCAGATATATATATCCTCATTACCTTTTCTTAAATGCTGTTAGTTGCCATCCCATCGAGTCGACCCCTGACAGATGGTGATTCTATGCACAATAGGATTGGACTGTTGTGATCCATAGCTTTCATTGGTTGATTTTCAGAAGTAGATTGTCAGGTCCTGTCTGGCAGTTCAAACCTACCAGCCACTCCTCAGAAGGAAGGTTGGACAATCTACTTCCTTAGAGATACTACCTCGGAAACCCAACGAAGGGTCTCTATGAGTCGTCAACAACTCCTCAGCAGTGAGTTTAGTTTGGTTTTTGGTATCCTCTTGGTGGGAGCTATGGTGACGTAGTGCCTAAGGCACTTGACTGCTAACCAGAAGGTTGGCGGGTTCAAACCCACCAGCCACAGCTCAGAAGGAAGATTGTGCAATCTACTTCCAGAGAGTTACTGGAAACCCAAGGAGAGGTCTCTATGAGTCAGAGATGACTCCAGGGCACATAACAACAACAACGACAACAACATCTTCTTGGCACATGTAAATTCACATGTGATTAGTACTTTGAGAAGGGAAATCTAGGTATTGTGGAAATATAGAACAAAGGGACCACGTCACACCCATACTGAGACCTTGAAAGAGGCTTGGGAATAAACTAGGAAAAGAAGTGAGGAAGGAGGATGTTTCAGACCAACAAACCTAGAGGTGAGAAATCTACAACCATTCAGCTAAAATCTTTCCAGCTTGGCTGAAGCAGGATGAGGTCAGAGAGAAGATCAGGGGGACACTAGCCAGGTGAGTTGCCAGGCCCTGGAGCAATTCTGAATTTCTGGCAAGCAAGAAAGAACCATGAGGGCTTTAAACAGGGAAAGTGATGGTCAGATTTATACTCTGAAAAAAGTCATTCCTAGGAGCAAGATTCATTTCTATTTTGTTATTGAGTTATATATTTTACCTGTCTGTCACTTAATTTCATAGGGAGAAAAATAAGATCAGAGAGAAAATCTGTTTTGAATTGAATGGTAAAGCTGTCATAATCAAAAAACTGATTCCTTTTTATATTTTTCTTATGCTTCATGAAGTTTTACAGCCTTGAAAAATTTTGTCATCTAAATACAGCCAAATAACACTGGTGCCTGTTGCAAAATAAGTGTGCTCTGTGTTGTATAGAGGTTGTTCTTCTTCCTCCTCCTGCTTACAATACCCATAGAACTTTTGACCTGTCCTGTGACCAAATTCTGGACACAAAGGGAGTATTTTGATTATAATAGTGTGAAATAGATCAGAGATAATGTTAGAGAAAGGATATGACCTCTTAGCATTTAGCTAATCTCTTTGGCCATCATCCAACACAAAACACTTTCTCTAGGAGTGCTAAAGTATCAGTTACTAAAAGGTAATATATTTTTAGAGACACCAATTTCAATTTATATTCTTTTCTAGATTTACACTTCGTTATAAAGAATAAAATTCTTCCTGTATGTATGTAGTTTTAGAGAGAAAAGAGGATCATGTCTATTTTAGTTAAATAAGATCCTATTCAGGTATGCTAAAGCTACGGGAATGTAAGTTGGTAATTATTTCATAAGGAGACACTTACCTATAATTATCAATTCTAAATGCTCATATTTTGAAAACTGTATTGATTCATGAGTCCAGGAAACTATGAATGTGTCCTATTTAAAAAGTTTATTGCTTTTTAGTGCATTTCTTTCCACAGTAACATGAATATTATCAATCTAATTCTGTAATTCTAGCTTTAGTCTTAACCAGATATTGCAAGTAAAGTTCTAAAAGAAAATAAATCAGCAAATTGTTATAATCATTTGGACAAGCAATTCATGTGTTTTTTATGGGCACAAAACAAAGGGTCTTAGAAGAGCTTGCCTTGGCTCAGCAGAGATCAGGAAATGCACTGAGGCTGAGGAGACATCAGGTTGTTCCTCCAAAAATCCCTTAGGAAGCTTCTTGACTGGGGAAGCAACACTAGGAAACAACTAGAATTACATTCTGCAAAATGCTTTTTAGCTATGAGCATTCATTCTTTCACTTGCACAGTGAGTTGTCTAAGTAGCTGTATTTCTAAACTACCCAGAATATAGTAACATGACTTGGTCTTCACATGTCTGAGTTCAAGAAATGATTTTTTCCCCCAAATATCAGAAACTTCACCTGCTGTATTACTATTAAGGTTTTTCAGTTATCTACAAACTTTTTCATTTTAATTTTGAGAAATATTCAAGAAGAAAGTTGAAATTGCTCAGTATCCTTGTGCACATTTTAAAACAGCATGGTCCCTTTTCTTTCTATGAGAAAATTATTCTGCTTTATACATTTTTATTTTATTAGTTTTTATTTCCAGTAATAGTAAGCAATTATATAGGCAAGAAATTCACTTGGCCTTTATCTAACTAGTGATAAAGATCAAATTCCAAAAAAATCAAACTCACTGCCATCAAGTCATTTCCTACTCATAGCTATCCCCATTGGGTTTTGAGTCAGTAAATATTTATTGAAGTAGATTGCTCCATCTTCCTTATGTAGAGCAGCTTGTGGGTTTGAACCACCACCTTTCTGGTTAGCAGTCAAATGCCTTAGGCACCTGTGCCACCAGAGCTTGTTTAACACCAAAAAAACCAAACTCGCTGTCATCAAGTCGATTCCACTCACAGCGACCCTTCCTTGGGTTTCTGAGGCAATATCTCTATGGAAGCAGGTTGCCTAATCTATCTTCCAAGGAGTGGCTGGTGGGTTTGAACCGCCAGCCTTCTCATTAGCAATCAAATGCCTTAGGTACTATGCCACCAGAGCTCCCAGAGCTGCTTTAGAGGTACATGAATAATTTCTATCATTGCTAATAATCTTCTTGAGGAATTCTGTAGCAGAACACTAAAAAGCATCCTACTTCTTTAAAAGAAATACAGTCCAAAAGATAGGTAATTTATTCCATTCTTATACTATTTGGCACACAAAGACCACTACTAAAAATAATTTATTAAAGACCCATCTAATATACTTCTTTTATACCTCTGTTCATTACATAAAGTTAAATTCAAGGTTGAAATAGTCTTGCCTTCAAACAATCCCATAAAAAATGCACATGCTGTATAAGCTGAAAAAAAAAGTGGGGTATTTCTTTAAACACAAAAAGAAAAACATCTGCCTTTGAATTTAGTTTAAATCCTGCCTAAATTGGCATGTGCTTTACATTAGTTCTGTATTGTTCAAACTTGCATACATATGTTTGCATTATATAAGCTCACACACCATTTGGTGATGGACTATGTATATGTATATGTGTGAAATCCAAACCACTTCATTTCAAATTTAGGAAATTTTTCCTAATGTAAACTTCCTCTAAAACATATACACACACATATATATAAACATATGTAATCTCATGGAATGCCTTAAATATATTTTTTAATGGATTCACAGAGTTAGGATGGTGATTTATTCTTTTATATTTCAGGTAGAGTGTCCTTTTTAAAAAAAACATTTAAGTGTGATCTTTTTAGATGCACTTTCCTAAAAGGGGAAAGTCTAATTAAAAAAAAAAAAAAAAATTGTCTCTTGGCTTACTTTTCATAACAGCTGTTAGAATTCAGAGCAGTGACCGAGAAATATAGTAGTCCTACAGTCACAAACGACTCGATGGCACATAACAACAACAACAACAACACAGTCACAAAAGAAAAATATCTTCTACCTGAGCATCTTATCAGCAAGCACATTAACTCAAACAATAGCCACTCTTATCTCCAAAAGCCAGGATCAGGCTTATTAGTGAACTGAATTGGCAGCCACCCCTCTCCACATAGCAACTGGGCAAATATTGTTCCAGTCCACTGAGTGACCAATGAGAACCAAGATAGTGCTGTCAAATCCTTTCAATACAAGTAGTGTTAGTGTGAACAGCCTCTCTTTCACTCTCGTTCCCCTTCTCATTTAATCTTTACTATTCAAGAGCATGATCTCATCTACAGACTGTAAATACTTGGGGACTTTTATGAAGGGAAATTTATTACAAAGTGCTGAAGTTTGCTTCGAGGACAACTTAGGTAGGCACTTCAGTTTAATTACTAGTGATTTGTATATATTGTGGTATTTGAGAAGTACTGAGTGTTAGTACATCATTATGGGTATTTCTAAATGTTGGTGTTTGAATCAGTAGTAATGATAACTTTTATTATTGTAGGAAGATCTAGAATAACTAAAATTAAGCAGCCTGCATGTTTTCTAATCACTTAATAAATGAGCCAATCACCTTGTCCTGAAACTCTGGAACAGGTTACTGTGACATATGGAAAAGTAAAGTCAGACTTAACTCCCACCCATTTGTAATTGTAACTTAATGTAAATTGACCACACCCTTCATTAACTCTTCTGCTACCTTGCCTTTATATTACAGAAGAGCAATCCTACTAAAAATTGTGGAGTAACATCAGAGATGAGTTTTTTAATAACACAGTCAGGATATGGTTTCTAAAGGAAACATCATGGGATTCAAATCCGTCCAGTACAATATTGACCATGTTTCCTGTGCCTTTCTTTTTACTTAGGCTTTTTGCTTCGTTTTATAACACTGGCATTTATGGAAGCTTCTACTCTTGTTAATGAACGGTTATAGTTCAACAGAGAACTGGGGCTTCATATTAACCTTCTCAGGATGCAATAGCCTGAGGTATTTACTGAGTGCAAAATAAACAACTTGCATCAATGTCAAAAGTTTTAATGCCATAAATTGCAGGGTTCACTGATACCGAAAAATAATTCAATAATTGTCTCTCTATTCAACCAAAGGGTTTTATTTCAAACAAAAATGATGTTGACTTTATGACTGCTGAGGTATCTGGTTTTTGTTTTTAGCCCAGAAGAAAATTCCCACAAATACAAACTCATTCTGGCCACCTAAGAATTTTGTCATAGGAGCAGCATGCTTTCATTCCCTTGTGGGTTTTGAAACTTGGCCACATGGTATTTTTAAGTTGGCAAAGTAATACCTTTCAGACAGAGCTTTAGGATTCTGCTTAATTGAGTACAGCAGGTTAATAAAAGTGCCAATGTTCCTTAAAAACAAAAACCAAAATGCTCTGTGGACTGAAAGTTAATGCTAAATATTACATTAAATTGCCAATTGCATTTTTCCATGTTTATCTTCTGAGATAGGAATAAAATTAAAATGTGTTGCCATAGCAGCATCTGTAACATTTTATGAGACAAAAGATCATTTTTCCACACAAAGATCCAAGCCAGAAGCATTAGCCATTAAGGAAAGCAAATAAGGCTAGAGGGACATATTTTTTACAGTCATATTATGGAAATACTAAAGATCCAATGTCCTGAGGTCAGATTGTGAAGCACAGCTGTTCACATTCATTTTTGCCCTGGATTGACACTCTTGGTTAATTCCTGAATATTGATCAAGTCTTTCCCTCCAACATACCCAACTTCGGAAAAGTTTTCTCCCATTCACATTTCTTCTCAGGACAGGGATAACAAAAATGTGAATATAAGTATCTGCCTTGTGAAGCATTTATTTAGGCTCTATGCCTGACTCTGTTTTGTAATCTTGATTTTCCTTCTCTGGAGATTATTTCTTTGGCTTTCTTCCTTTAAAATCATGGCAGAGTTCTTGTCAAAAGAAAGAGGCATACAGAGCTTAAAAACTTTCAGGCCATAAATTTACTTTCCACTCCATCCTATCCATCCTTGCCTTTGTCACCATTCATTCTTCCCTCATTTTTCCTTCCTTCCAATCATTATGACTGCTACCTTTTGTCCTTCTACTTTATTTATTCTGTACTCTAAGCACTCACCAGCCAATCTGCATGTCTAATCCAAATGTAATTCTGAATATAAATAGAAGATTCTAACTGGATTCATTTTATCACTATTTTTTTTTTTTATTTCTAAACTTAATCACAACTTGAAGGAGCCCTGGTGGCACAGTGATTAAGCACTCAGCTGCTAACCAAAATCAGCAGTTTAAACCCACCAGCCACTCGGCAGGTGAAAGATGTGGCAGTCTGCTTTGACAAAGATTTACAGCCTTTTGGACAATTCTACTTTGTCCTATAGAGTTGCTAAGAGTTGGAACTCAACGCAACAGCAATGGGTTTGGTTTTGTTGGATTTTGGAGGCACTACTTGTACCATGTCAGTCAAATGCATCCATATCAATATATGACTTAGGAAAAACATTCTGTGTTAGGTATTGTCAAGTTGATTTTGACTCACAGCAAGCCATGTGACAGAGCAGAACTGCCTTATAGGGTTTCCCAGGCTGTAAGCTTTATGGGAACAGATCACCATGTATTTCTCCTGCAAAGCCACAAGGTAGATTTGAACCACCAACCTTTCGGTTAGCAGGCTGAGTGCTCAAACGTTGTGTCACCAAGACTCCCATATGGAGAACATAAGGTTAATATTTTATGTAACTTTTCAACCAATCACTTAGTGGTTTTAAGGTATATTTAAGGAAAAAATTTTAAGGTTAATATTTTATGTAACTTTTCAACCAATCACTTAGTGGTTTTAAGGTATATTTAAGGAAAAAATTTTAATGATAATTCCTAACTCCATTTAAATTCTAATAGACTGTCAAAATTTAAGTTATTTTAATTGACCCAAAATTCTGAAAACTATCTATAAAAATCATGCCACTCAATTATCTTTATTCTCCTTATGATCTATTGACAATTGTTGGCATTCATTAGCAATCTGGTTTTGTGGAGCACAATGCAAGATTCTTTGAGGGAAATTTCGGGCCATATGCAACATTATCTTGAGTGAATTGCTAAATCAAAGTGTTTTAAAGCTTCCTCTGCAGATTTTAAAACTGGAGAGAAGTTAATCTAGTGAAAAGATTCTGTTGCTTTTTGAGAAAACTGCAAATGAGAAAATGATTTATAGTGTTTTTGCTCAAAAGCATCAGTAATGCCAGCCTGACTAGATGTTCAGGAAGTACTTACTGAGGGAGAAAGTATATAAGTGAATTAATTAATAAGTAACCAAGTATTTATACCATCTCATGAAACCTTTTATATAATGATTGGAAGAACAAATTAAATGAAGTAGATTGGCCCGTCTTCCCGCCTTCCTTCCACGGAATGGCTGGTGGGATTGAACTGCTAACCTTCCAGTTAACAGTCAGGTACCTTATTCACTATGCCACCAGAACTCCTTTATTTGTTGCTGTTGTTGTTGTTTTTTTTTTTTTTTTTTTTTTTTTTGGTTACTAGAAGGAGCTTTGGTGGTATAGTGGTTAAAGCATTTGGCTGTTAACCAATAGGTCGCGATGGTTTGAACCCACCATCCACTCTGTGGAAAAAAGATGGGGCATTGTGCTTCCTTAAAGATTTATAGCCTTGGAAACCCAACGGTGGTCACTATGACTCAGAATTGACTGTAAGGCAGAATTGAGTCGATGGCAGTGAGTTTTGAGAGTGATGGTCACTTGGGGAATTGCCTTGGCCCTCATAAGACACAATTAACAGAAACTTAGAACAGGAGAAAAGCACTACTTACTGAAAAAGAGACTTCATATCTTTCTGGACTCAGTTCTCACCTCTCTCTATTTGCCAATAAGGTCTTCTCCTGTGCTTGCCCCTACAGCCAATTCATCACCACCACCGTCAGAGTCATCATTTTTGGTATCATTGTTGAACAATTTCTATGTTCCAGGCACTCCATTAAGCAGCTCACATGCAAGATCTAACTTAATCTTCATAATAATCCCATAAGGTAGATTATTTGCCAGATGTGAAAACTAAGGCTTAAAGAGGTTAATTATCTAAGATGGCATAGTTGGTTAAGTTGAAAAACTGGGATACAGATTCAGCTTGATCTCCTTCCAAAAACCAAGATCTTAACTGTTTTCTCTAGTGGTAGAAAAATATTAAAGGGACGCTATACCATTTGATTTGCCCTGGGTTCCTAAACCTTTCCAGAGGATTACCCATTGCCATTAAGTCAATTTTGACTCATAGTGTCCTATTTGTTGTTGTTATGTGCCGTCGAGTCGGCCCCGACTCATAGCGACCCCTCCTTGGGTTTCCGAGGCAGTATCACTACAGAAGTAGGATTGCCCAACCTTCCTTCCGAGGAGTGGCTGGTGGGTTTGAACCGCCAGCCGTCTGGTTAGCAGGCAAGTGTCTTAGCCACTATGCTACCAGGGCTCCCTAGTGTCCTATATGACAGAGTAAAAGTACTCAATTGAGTTTCCAAGGCTGTAATCCTTACAGAAGCAGACTGTCACATCTCCGTTCCATGGAGCAGCTGGTGGGTTCAAGCTGCCAACCTATCAGTTAGCAGATGGGCACTTAACCACTGCATCACCAAATACTCCTTTTCTGGAGGATGTTGTTGTTGTTGTTATGTGCCGTCGAGTCGGCCCCGACTCATAGAGACCCCTCTTTGGGTTTCCGAGGCAGTATCACTAAAGAAGTAGGATTGCCCAACCTTCCTTCCGAGGAGTGGCTGGTGGGTTTGAACCACCAGCCGTCTGGTTAGCAACAATACAACAATAGGGTGGTCTTTTTAGAATAAACATCTGATAATGACATTAGCCTGAGTATGGCCCACCAGAGACTGTTTTTTCCGTCTCATACAAAATCCTCTCTCCTTACAAGTCTAGAAGTAAAGCCCAGCATGTTCTAGGCCTCCCCTACCTCCCCAACCTCATCTCCTATCACTTTCCTCCCCATGGGACCTCTACTCCCTCACTCCTATAGCTACAAACCAAAACCAAACTCATTGCCTTCAAGTAGATTTCCACTCATAGCACCCCTGAAGGACAGAGCAAAATTGTCCCATAGTGTGTCCAAGGTTGTAAATCTTTACAGAAGCAGATTGCTACATCTTTCTCCCATGGAGTGGCTGGTGGGTTCAAAGCCAAGTCCTTAACCACTGCACCACCAGAGCTTCTTTCCTGTAGCTATCTTCCAAGTAAATTGACTTTGTAGATCCAAAGCACAGGGAATCTCAGGGCCTATGAATTTATAGTACCTCCTGCCTGGAATGCTATTGCCTAGATTTTATCATGGTGACAGGTTTTAGCTTGACAGTCACCACCTCAGGGAAGCTTATGCTAAACGCTCTAGCAGAAGAATCCCTCCCCAACCCACCCCATTACTTTTCATCCCATTGCCTTATTAATTATATAGTATTTATCACTATTTGAAATTATTTATTTATTTACATGTTTATGTATTTACCTATTCATTTCCCTCACTAAACCTTTAGCCCCTTCATAACAGGAAGTTTATGCTTTTTTCCCAATGCTATATCCCCAGTGCCTAAAACTGCACGTGATAGACAGTATGAATGAATGAATGAGTGAATGAATGACTAAGAAGATTAAAGGTCATGTAATTAAATAAATCCAAATGCTCTCAGGCTTATTTATTAGGAGGGAAAGGACAAGAAATCAGTTCAGAGGCCAAGGCAAGCAAAGAACTCTATGATAACATGGGTATTTGGGGAGCAACTGTCTCAAGCTGGGGAGTCAAAGGCTTCCTGGAGAAAGTGGTGCTTATCAGCAGCCCTCTTTCCTAAAGTCTGCTCATTTTGAAATAACAAATTAAAACAGTATCCTTCCTAAAACGTATTGGTGTGGAAAATGTATACTGATACTGTGTTTCTAAAGGCTTAGGACTACTGACATAATGATCACTATGTTCATTTATCATTAGAGTACCTCTTACTTTTGGATCATTTGGTTAAAGGAAAAACAATTTCTGGGAAGTATCTGTCTTTTTTGCAAGGTTTGTCTTTAGCTTGCCAGGACAGCTGCATTTTTGGATGATCTGTGCCACATCTTGCTTTCAGGCTCATATTGATATTGTCATGGTGCTTAATTAAGCATAATACTGGCATAAACAGTATAGTCATGGAATGCTGCAGATAATAAGAAGGGCATGTTGAGAAGCATTAGATATCCATCAGACAGTATAAAATACTATTTTTATAAAACCTTCCAAAGTCAGAGGTTTATAAAAAGTTATCCATTTTAAATTACCTGAGTCATTTCTCTTCTTACCTCTTCTTACCTGATTGCAGTGGCTTAATAGCTGACTGTAGAAGCTCTGGTGGCATAATGCCTAAGGCACCTGACTGCTAACCAGGAGGTTGGTGATTCAAACCCACCAGCCACTCCTCAGAAGGAAGATTGGGCAATCTACTTCCATAGAGATACCATCTCAGAAACCTAAGGAGGGGGTCACCATGAGTCTAAGATGATTCCCCGATGGTACATAACAATAACAACAACAATAGCAGACTGTAAACAATTGTGCTTTAGAAGATGCTTATGTAGTTGCCCCATTTTACATTTTGCCAATTCTCAGTCTCTTGCTTTGATTTTTACAGTAACTTGCTATTGACCTTTCTCCTTGTTATTCTCACCTCTTCCAAATCTACCCAAACTGCTGCCCTGCCAGTAGTTATGCTAAACCATCACTTTATGCCTCTAATATACAAGGCATTGTATTGTAGAACAGTTACTTGTTATTGTTATGAACTAATTAATATTCTCAAAAACATTTACATCATCAACTGAAACATCAATTAAGTACCCTTTCTTTTGCTGTGAATTTGAGTTGGAAGCTGGCAGGAACTGAAAGTAGAACTTACTAGATTTGTGAACTTACTAGATACTGGAAGTAAGTATACTCACTAGATAAATGGCATTGTCACAGATACTCTAAACAGTCAGAAAAATAAGTGCTAAAGTAAGAGCCTGGAAAAATTCCTCAAGCTTAGAATATATTTATCACTCTCTAACTTACTTAAAAGTAAGAGCTCATAATTCATCAGTATTTTATTGACTCTCTTTCCCCAATTGTTTTATTTGCTATTATTTTACCATCTGGGATTAAAGGTTTACTTAACCCTTTATATACTAGGAAGGTTGGGCAATCCTACTTCTGTAGTGACACTGCCTCGGAAACCCAAGGAGGGGTCGCTATGAGTCGGGGCTGACTCGACAGCACATAACAACAACAACAACAACAACAATGCCTCTTAATCACCACGACTGGGAGCTCTATCTAGTGGCAGAGTGCCTAAGGCACTTGACTGCTAACCAAAAGACTGGCGGTTCAAACCCACCAGCCACTCCTCGGAAGGAAGATTGGGCAATCTACTTCCATAGAGATACTGCCTCGGAAACCCAAGGAGGGGTCACTATGAGTAGGGATCTACTCAACAGCAGTGAATTTGGTTTTTGGAATCACCATGACTACAAAACAGGTATCTGCCACCAGCTGAATTGCTTTGCTTTGAGTTAACCAGATCAGCATTTGTCATCAGGTGTGTTTAATAAAGGCATTGGCCATAGTGGTGATTCTCTAATTTTGCATGCATTAGACGCACCTACAGGGCTTATTAAGGAGCTCCGGTGGTGCAATGCCTAAGGCATTTGAGTGCCAACCAGAATGTTAATACTTCTAAACTCACCAGCTACTCCAGAAGGAAGAAGGGGCAATCTACTTTTGCAAAGATTTACCACCTTGGAAACAAAATGTGGGTCCCTATGAGTAAGAAAGGGGCTCTGGTGGTGTAGTGCTGAAGGCACATGCCATTTATCTAGTGAGTATACTTACTTTCAGGAAGCTAGTGTTCAAACCCACCAGCCACTCCTTGGAAGGAAGATTGGGCAATCTATCTCTGTAGTGATATCGCCTCGGAAACCAAAGGAGGAATCACTATGAGTCAGATCCGAATCCACAACAGTGAGTTTGAGTTTGAGTTTTGATGAGTCAGAATCAACTCAATGGCAGTGGATTTGTTTTTGATTTTGTAGGGCTATTATAATACAGATGACTTGGGCTCTACCTTTCCACCTGCCCCTGAATCTCTAGTTTACTAGATCTGGGATTAAATCTGAGGATTTGCATTTCTAACAAATTCCCAGATGATCCTGATGTTGCTGGTCCAGGACAATACTTTGAGAACCTCTGGTCTACCCAAAACCAAATCCACTGCCATGGAGTTAATTCTGACTCCTAATACCCTATGAGGAGCTCTGGTAGCATAGTGCCTAAGGCACTTGACTGCTAACCAGAAAGCTGGCGATTCAAACCCCCAGCCACTCCTCGGAAGAAAGGGTGGGCAATCTACTTCTGTAGTGATACTGCCTTGGAAACCCAAGGAGGGGTCGTTATGAGTCAGGTCCAACTCCACAGCACCTAACAACAACAACAATGACCCGATAGGACAGGATAGAACTTCCCCCATAGGGCTTCCAAAGCTTTAAATCTTTGTTGTTGTTATGTGCTGATCTGGGGTAAGACATACAATAAACCTTCAGGGAGTTAATTCTGACTCCTAATACCCTGTGAAATGAGATATGCATATCTCATTTCAAGTGGTCTATAGAATTCCAATGGGTATGAAATCAGACCAAATGCAGGTCCCTGCCCAGTGTGCAGTCAGGCCAAAACAGTTTACATACCAAGTGATTAAGAGAAGAGAAAATTATTTATTGCAAAGCAACAATGCAAAGAGACAGGGGTCCCTACCCAAATCTGACTCCCCAAATCTTAAATCGAATTACAGTTTTTGTAAGTTTCACGAGAGAGAGTTATGCATATTCATAAAAATTTCAGGAATTTGGGTGCAAAATAGTTGACGATTGGCAGAAATTTTCTTCGCCTTGGTTTGAAAGGACAGTAATTTTTTAATGCAGTGCACTTGTGCACCGGATGAGTCACACTGGCTTCCTGTCATCAGTTGATTGGGGCTTAGTTAGAGGGGAGAATGTCAGTTCCCAGCAACTTTGTTCCTGTTTGTCTCACTGAGCATGTCCGCAGGCCACGGTTAATTTTAAAGTTGTCTCCTGAGACACATTAATGTGCTTATCACCTGTTTATAGGGGAATAGCAAGAAAGAATGTGTAAATTGGCTTCATTCCATT
Organism: Orycteropus afer afer; assembly: GCF_000298275.1. Lineage (NCBI taxonomy): Eukaryota > Metazoa > Chordata > Mammalia > Tubulidentata > Orycteropodidae > Orycteropus > Orycteropus afer. The sequence goes on from NW_006921951.1 coordinate 2,140,623, forward strand.
CGATTCTTAAGGAACTGAGTGATTATGTTTGCTTATTTGTTTTCAACTGGGGTCCTATCTGTCTTAATAAGATGCGGGAATAGTTGAGCTTTCAACCAATTCATCTCTTAAGGAACTGAGTTGTTATCTTTACTTATGTCTCCAACCGGGGAGGCAGGCAGAACTTTGACTCCACTCGGTTTCAGATACACTCTGCATATCTCATTTCAAGTTTTAACTAAATCCTAGCAGTTTTCTATTTTTCAACTAGAGAATGGGTTGTCACAGGAAAAGAATAGTAAATGGAGACAAGAAAACCAAACCAAACCAAAAGCACAGCCGTGGAGTCGGATCCGACTCATAAGTGACCTGTCCTTGGATTTTCGAGATGGTATCACTAGGAAAGTAGATTGCCCAACCTTCCTTTCAGGGAGTGCCTGGTGGGGTGGGTTTGAACCACCAGCCTTCTCATTAGCAATCAAATGCCTTAGGCACTATGCCACCAGAGGAAGGGATAAAACAGAAGATTTGCAAATAAACTTTAGCTTTATATATTCGCCTGAGGAAGATTTTGCTTTCAATTCCAGGAAGTCACAGTGGGAGGTCAAGGTGGTCTACCTCATGGTCTATAGCACCAAAAGTGTTTTAATGTTTTTAAGCCTTTGCTTATACCTTCGTAAAATGTGGATAAGAAGACCTCCTCCAGAGGGACATTGTGAATATTAAATGAAATACTATATTAAACCACACAGTAAGTAATCAATGACTGTCAGCTATTATTATTATCTAAAATATCCAATGGCTAAGTTTCAACCTACAAATGTTTGATAAATTGAATTTGAAAAATGAGAATACTCAGGTACTGCAGCAATTCCTTCTAAACTGGGAAATACACCTATGCACAAGTAGATATAAATCAGTATGTACCTAGGTTGAAAAACATGTATATAATATTGGATGGGTTAAAAATGGACAAGATCAAAATCAGTCTTCCTAAAATAAATATTTAGAGGGAAAATAATAAAGAAAACACCAGAATCATGCTTATACCTCTATTGTAAGAACTGACCCTTTGGTAACTTAAACCAAACAAAAAAACTAGCCCACTGACTCACAGTGATCCCCATTGGGTTTCTAAGGTGGTAAACCTTTATAGAAGTAGATTGCCCCGTCTTCTTTCCACAGAGTGGCTGGCGAGTTTGAACCACCAATCTACTGGTTAGCTGTACGATGTGTTAGAAACTTACCACCAGAGCTCCTTAAAGGGACATTGTTTTTATTACATCAAAACCTACTTCGAAAGAGTTTCTGACTGCATATTTAAAACATAAAATTATGCTGTCTTCATTGTTGCAGAGCCTGGTGCATGGAAGACTCTCCTACATGAAGGAATCATACTACTATGACATTCAACTACTTTATCATTCATTGAAAGCCATAAGGATTGGAGCAAACAAATAATTAGATATGATAATAAAGGAAAAAACGGTGTATTTATGAGGGGACTTTCTTGTCTTATTCCCTGATAGGACTTCACTGCTTTTCTATATATTTCATTCCTAGTATACTTACCATTATTAGCTGCCATGGATCCTCCCCGACACATGGAGGCTCCATGTGTTGTAGAGTAGATCTGAGCTCTGTAGGGTTTTCTTGGCTATAATCTTTACACAAACGGATCACCAGGACTTTTCTTCCAAGGAGCTGCTGGGTGGGTTCAAACCATCAACCTTTTGCTTAGCAGCTAATTACAAACTGCTACACCACCCAGACTTCCCACACACTTATCATATAGCCTATATAGCCTATAAAGCAAGAGGGAAAAAAAAAGAAAAAGACTACATACAAAATTAAACATAGAAAATTATTTCCTTGTGTTATGTTAGGGAAAGGCAGAAGGAAGAGAAGCAGTGAGAACTAAGACATTATTCCAAGGATATTTCACTAAGTATATGCTGTGGATGAGTGAAGTGAGATTAATGGTTATCTAACACATACGTAGGAGCTCTGGTAGTGTCTAAGGCACTTGACTGCTAACCAGAAGGCTGGCTGTTCAAACCCACCAGCCACTCCTCGGAAGGAAGATGGGGCAATCTACTTCCATACTGATACTGCCTCAGAAATCCAAAGAGTGGTCCCTATGAGTCAGGTCTGACTCGAGGGTACATAACAACACATACATGAAAGTGAATAGCAGCTGCTATTAAGAAATTGTTCCCTAGATTCCTTTTCAAACCTTAATGTGCATGCAAGTCACCTGAGGATCTTGTTAAAAGCATTCTCTTAGTCAGTAGGTCTGGGGAGGGCACTGAGATTCTGCATTTTTAACAGCTCCCCGATGATGTTGATTCTGCTGTTCTGTGGACCACATTCTGGGTAGCAAGGTTCAAGACTAGACAGTTTGACTGAACGGGGTGAAGATTGAATTCACTTGAAGAAAATGTTTATTTTTCCATAGAAGACTTAAATGGACTTAATTTTACATATATCAGTTGTTTTCCATCTCTAAGTTGTTAGGATATTTGTGATATTATTATTATTTTCCCACCAATGTACTTTTACTCTACTTCTGCTTCTGCTCAGCAGTCCCTGGGACCTCCTCTACTTATCAAGCAAACCAAAACCAAACTCACTGCTATCAAGTTGATTCCAACTCACAGCTACACTCAGTGGGTTTCCAAGGCTGTAAACCTTTACAGAAATAGACTGCCTCATCTTTCTTCCACAGACCAGATAGTGGATTTGAACCACTAACCTTTTGGTTAGCAGCAAAATGCCTTACCCACTACACCACCAGAGCTCTTTTCTTTCCCATGTCCACTCTCCTTCAATTTCTTTTCTTCCCTCTAACCTTCCAAATTAAATTTAAAGTGGGGTGCCCACCTCCATGAAAGGCATAATTCCCATGTCATCTCATCAATCCTATCAAGTACACTTATATTTTCTGGAAAAGAATGTATATTGTGCTGTTGTTGGGTGAAGTGCTCTGTCTGTAAGGTCAAGTTGGTGGATTGTATTGTTTAGCTCTTCTGCATCTTTGTTGAGTTTCTTTCCAGTTGCTCTTTCCTTCATTGAAAGTGGTGTACTAACATCTCCCACTATGACTGTGGAGTCATCTATTTGACTTTTTAACTCTTTTAAAGTATGATTTATGTATTTTGGGGCTCTTCCATTGGGTCCATAGATATTTATTGTGGTTATATCTTCATGTTCAATTGATCCTTTAATCATTATATAATGTCCTTCCCTGTCTCATATGGTGTTTTTATCTTAAAGTCAATTTGACCAGAAATTAATATTGCCACTCCTGCTCTTTTACGGTTGCCATTTGTTTGATATATGTTTTTCCAACCTTTGATTTTTACTCTATTTTTGTCTTTGTCTCTAAAGTGTGTCTCTTGTAGACAGCATATTGATGGGTTTTGTTTTCTTATCCAATCTGCAACTCTCCATCTCTTGAGTGGTGCATATAATCTATTAACATTCAGTGTAATTATTGACAAGTATGAATTGGTTGCTGTCATTTTGTTGTGTGTTTTCATGGTGTCTCTGGTTTCTTTGTTCCATATTATTTTCTGTGCTGAGCTCATTATGTTTATGAATCATGTTAGCATTTCCTTTGTTGCTGTTGTTTTAGTATTTGCTGAATATTTTTGCTTGTCCTGTTTTTTATTGTGATGAGAAGGTATGTCGTTTTTCTTTGAGGTTACCCTGTGAGTTATAATTTTCTCCCTGAGATTAGAACATTCCATTCTATCTTGCAATTCTCTTGACTTCCTCATCATTTAGAAGGTCTATAACTAAATAG
>NW_006921951.1:2148824-2162422 GCF_000298275.1 Orycteropus afer afer
TTCTGGATTTCTATCTGTAGATTTAGAATCATTTCTAATTTTTCATTTATTTTGTCATTTTGTTCTTGTATTTTCTTCCAAAATTCTTCTAGGGTTTTTTCTGTGTTTTCTTTGGTCTGTATCTCAATCCTTTGAATATCATTCTTTTGAATTCCTTATCAGAGAGTTCCAATGCTGCTTCTTCCTCGGGGATGTGTTCTGGGTCTGTATCCTGCTCCCTTGTTTCAACCACTTTATCTTGCTTCTTTGTGTAGACTGTGATGGTCTGTTTTCTCCAAGACATTGTGGCGTTATTGTATTTAGATCTCTGTTAACTGTTTGTGAAGAGCAGCCATGGGTGAGTCAGGCTCTTCTTGGTGGTTGTTTATCATTGGTCCATTGGTGGAGAAGGAAGTGGCTCTCACTCAGTAAGTGAAGTTGCAGGAGGTGTGGGTGTAGTTGTGTTGTATGGGGACTGTTGCTGTCTCCCACTCAGTTAGACAAAAATAACAATTGAATAGCCATCAAAAAGCAAATGGACAAAAATCACACCATGTTATCACACAGGAACAGTAACCAAAAAAAGGGAAAAAGAAGAAAAAAAAAACCTGCAATATTTGGGGAGAGGGCAATAAGAGAAAAAAGGTAGAGAAGGAGAATAATGAAGAAAAAAATAGGAAAAATGCAAAAAGAAAAACAAGGAATGGTGTTAACCACGAGAAAGAAAACAAAATTGCAACCAGGAACAGTGAAAAGAAAAAGAAGCTGAAAACAAGAACCTTGGAAGGGACAAATAAAGCATAATATTAAAAAGGACAAAAGTAATAATAATACTAGTAGTTTTAAAACAGACAAAAATAAACAAATTAAAAACCAGAAAACAGGAAAAAAAAAATCAGGGGAGGGCAGGGCAGGGCACCCAGGCTCCATCCGAGCACACAGACTGGGATGGAGTTCCTGCAGGCCCAGAAAGTGGGTGGAAGTGAGGAATGGCAGCACCTCCGTTCACCAAGAAGGTGTGGGATATAAGAGTAACAAGAACCTTTACAGTCGTCCAGGTCCAGAAAGTCCTTGGGGTTCCTGGTAAGTGGAACCTGTTCTTAAGTCCCTGGAATCTGGGAGAATGCTGTCACTTTAAATATCCAAAATGGTCAAGCTGCTTGTAAACATTCAAATGGCTGCGCCCTGTGGACAGACAAATCCACAGCTCAGCCCACCTTCCACTTCTCTGCTTCCCGTTTTATTCCCCAGGCACCAGAGCAGTCTTCCATGCAACCCCTGGCTTGTTGTTGTTGTTGTTATGTGCCATCGAGTCGGCCCCGACTCATAGCGACCCCTCCTTGGGTTTCCGAGGCAGTATCACTACGGAAGTAGGATTGCCCAACCTTCCTTCTGAGGAGTGGCTGGTGGGTTTGAACCGCCAGCCGTCTGGTTAGCAGGCAAGTGTCTTAGCCACTATGCTACCAGAGCTCCCTGGCTAGCAGGGTTGATTTGTAGGTTAATTGGTAGGTCCTTACCACCACTTGGCAATATCCAAGCTGTCTGTGCCATCAGGATCGCTGCCAGACTGCAGCTCCATATGTCTCCTTTTTTTTTTTTTTTTTTTTGATGTTTTCATGCAAATTCTTCTGCTAGTTGGAGTTTAGTCCACTTCTATATCATTCCCTTCAAGGCTCAGGGGTCCAGGATTATCTTCTGTATCTGTGCTAAGTTTTTCCCCTTTTCTTTGTTGAAGAGGGTCTGACATGCCATCTTTCTGCCTGTTCCGCCATCTTACCCAAACTCCTCAAGTACACTTATATTTTCTGAGCTTCAAAATTCTCGTCACTGAAATAAAGAGCACAATGTGTTGTACATGGCAGTATATGGAGTAAAAGATGGCATTCCAAGCGCCCAACAAAATTTCTGGTACAAAAGTGTACAAAAATATATCAATTTCTGTCCCCATATCATTTATCTTGTCCCATTCCAATGTGTTTTTGCATAACCTAAAATTATTACATGTACCAGCCAGTGAGTGGCCACAGAGTTGATTCCGTCTCATGGTGACTCCACATTTGTTAGAGTAGAGCTGTGTTTCATGGCTGATTGTGCTACAAATGGCTGAATTTTTAGAAGTGGATCACCTGGCCTTTCCTTCCAGGTACTTCTAAGTAGACTTGAACCTCCTACCTTTTGATTAGTAGACAAGTATGTTAACTGTTTGCACCACCAGGACTCCCGTTACATGTACACATTATATGAAATTTAGACTTAGCTTATGGATTACCCTAAGGCTCTCAACTGTTTCCCCTCTTTTCTTCAAGTTGAATTTAAACCATGTCAATAAATTCTGATTTCCATACCTTGAGTCATCTTTATTCTGAACCACTATAATGTTATAGTGCAGATTGATGTGAAATGCCAGCAGACACAGAACAGATGCCAAACAATGATGGTGGTACTTTCACTTGAGTCTCTGGAATTAAACAAATGTGAGTTTAAAGAAACGTGTTCATAAATCATTTTTCTTGGATCATGATCAAAAATAATTGTATTGCATTTTGTCATCTTTTCATTTATATTTCTACTTAATCCTTCACTAGAATATGTGTTAACACCCTTAATTCATATGATATGCTTAATGAAAAGTGGGATATATAAAATAAATGTCACTTTTAGAGCATGTAAAGAATTGTCTTCTATCTTAATCACCAAGCATGTTAGAAACATTGTTTAAATGTCTTCTATTTCAATTTGTGGTTTGTTTCTGCCATCCAAAAATGAGTAAACTTTAGTGACACCCATCTGCATTTCTGAATACTAGTGTTGAAATGTGGACCATGTGTGATGGAAAATCCTCTGATGACTGAAAATATGGATAGACTAAGGGAAATTGTTTGATGGAAAGTTATTGTATATTTTTACCCAGACTTTTAACAAACATTTATTCTGGGCCAGTTTCTAGGAGTAGATTGGTGAGCAAAATATTCTCTCAACAAAATCCTTTCTCCTGTTTTTGCTCTCTCTTTTTCACTCTCACTTTCTCTCTCTCTCTCTCTCTCTCTCTCACATACACACACACACATGGAATTACCCCACTTGCCATATTACCTACTTTATACCAGTTCTGTGATAACTGTAAGGAGCGCTAGTGGTGCAGTGCCTAAGGCATTTGATGGCTAACCAGAAAGTTGGTGATTCAAACCCACCAGCCACTCCACAGAAAAAAGACTGGGCAAACTACTTTGGTAAAGATTTACCCCCTGGAAAAACCAATAAGGGCCACTACGAGTGGAAATCGACTTGATGGCAGTGGGTTTGTTTTGTTTGTTTTGTGTTTTGGTTATGATAACTATAAACAATTCTTTAGTGACAAGAAATTCCAATTAATATGATGTTTGTCTTAGAAAACATTTTTATTTGGTAACAGAGGTAACAGCATCCTAGTGTATTGTGAAGTTTCTCAAGGATGTAAGGATCACGGGACATTCTATCTGTCATACAGTAAAAACAATATTCTTGAGTTTGTACCATATTGCAGTTTTCACAGCATCCTTGTGAGTGTTGTGTGTGGATGTATGGATATGTGAGTCTGAGTGTATAAGAATATGAGCAGAATATGTGAATGTGTTTGTAGAAGGACACTGGAAATGTGACTAACACCATAACTTCAAGTGTGCTAGTAGGTTCTAGAAAAGAGATTTGATTTAGACTCATAACGACACCCATTGTGTTTCCCAGGTGGTAAATCTTTTACTGAAGTAGATTGCCCCATCTTCCTTCTGCAGAGTGGCTGGTGACTTTGAACTGCTAATTTTCTGATTAGCAGTCAAATACCTTAGACACTGCACTACCAGAGCTCCTACCTTCTAGTGGGTTTCACAAGGATGTTTACAGTGGAGAAGGGAGTGATATGAGGTTTGAAGAAAAAGGTTTACACAAGGGTGATTCCCATGATTTTGGCTTCAGCAGCTGATTAAAGGTGATGTGATTTATTGAATAGTGAAAGACTGTGGAAGTGGCAGAGTTGAAGGCTTTAACAAGTAAACTTTAAGGTTATCAGTCAAAATACTTTACTTAATGAAATGAGCAAATGCTTAGCCGATCATCATAAATGAAGTTCACGTTAAAAGTTTCTTATTTGTAAAAATGAACTGTTATTTCACTATCTTGTTGTTGTTAGGTGCCAACAGAACAAAACTCTGCCCAGTCCTGTGCCATGTGCACAATCATTGTTATGTTTGAACCCATTGTTGCACCCACTGTGTTAATCCATCTCTTTGAGGGTATTCCCCTTTTTCACTGACCCTTGCTTTACCAAGCATGATGTCCTTCTCCAGAGACTGGTTGCTGCTGATATGTCCAAAGTGTGTAAGATGAAGTCCACCACTTCTAAGGATCATTCTGGCTGTACTACTTCCATGACAGATTTGTTCATTCTTCTAGCAGTCTATGGTATATTCAATATTCTTTGCCAACACCGATTTCAAGTGCATCATTTCTTCTTTGCTCTTCTTATTCATGCCCAGCTTTCACAAGCATATTAGTGACTGAAAATACCCTGGTTTGGGTTAGACATACCTTAGTCCTCCAAATAACACCTTTGCTTTTTAACATTTTGAAGAGGTAAGGAGCTACCTTATATATTATATTATTTAAAAATGCAAAACAGTAAGAATAAGTAAAGCATGATTTCTATATATTCAAAAATGATATTGCAGAATGATGACTTTTGGTTGGCTTGTTAAAATAACAGGCATTCGCATATGCTTTTTGAAGAAGGATGAAAGCCATCCCATAGCTCACCAGTGTAGTAATGACTACATATGAAAACACTTTTCTACAGAACAGAAAAGGGAGAAAAGCCTGTGAATTCAATTCCCAGCACCAGCACTGTGTGTTCCTTTCGCATGTTGTTGTTATGTGCCATCAAGTCTGACCCAACTCATAGCAACACCTCCTTGGCTTTCCAAAGCAGTATCACTAATGGAAGTAGACTGCTCCATCTTCCTTCCTTCTGAGGAGTGGATGGTGGGTTTGAATCCCCAGCCTTCTGGTTAGCAGTCAAGTTCCTTGGGCATTATGCTACCAGAACTCCTTCCCTTGGCATCGACATTTAAATTCTCATAGCTCAACTGTGACCAAGAGAGCAGCCTGTTATTTCCTCAAACACCAGCTGAGGGAGCATGTGGACACAATACCTGATAGAACCAAAAGGTCTACCCACTATGTATATGCGCTGAGTTTTCAGAGCAACAGAAAAGCTAATTTGGGGAATCATCTGAGCACTCTGAAGAGACTAGGTTAATGATTTTCACACAATGACACTCTTAAAATATTGTATCTAGGCTCCTTCACATTGACAGACTGTCAGGAAAATAACAATGGCTGGATAAACTCCTTTCCTTGAATGCCAATACAGTGATGTTGTTAACTATTTTAGATCTATCTGCATTAAAGCTGACATTTAGATGTTATTAAGTGGCTTATAGTTTATTTGATACTGGGAAGATCTGTCTTAGTAAATTTTGATTCAGTCAGAGTGTTTGACCCTTTTAAGATAGCTCTGGTATAACACAGTACCTCTTCTGGTCCTTTGTTGTTGTCGCTAGTTGCTATTAAGTTGATTCCCACCATGGTGCCTCACGTATACAATGTAGAACAACTCCATAGGGTTTTCAAGTTTGTGACCTTTTGGAAGCAGATCATCAGGTGCCTCTGGGTGGGTTCAAACTGCCAACCAGAGCTTCCTTCAGCTAGTAGTTAAGTGTTTAATCATTTGTACCATTCAGGGACTACTTTCCTTGTCCTTAGGGAGCCTAATAGGGCAGTATTTCCAGCCTCACATTTTTTTTAAAAAAAAAGTTGTGATCCTACACCCCTTGATTCAAATATCCCCAAAACTCATGGTAAACCATTTATTTTAAAAAAAAAAAAAAAAAAAAATGGCCATCAGGTCAATACTGACTCATTGTAACCCCATGTGTTTCCCAACAGAATTGCTCTTTAGGATTTTCAATGGTTGTGATTTTTCAGAAGTAGATTACCAGAACTTTCTTCCAACAAGCCTGTGGATGGGTATGAATTGTAAACCTTTCAGTTAGTAGCTGAGTGCTTAAACCATTCACACCATAAAGGTAATAGTAAACTATTATTAAATACTGGAAATGTTCCAAATTTATATAGCAACTGACTTCTTAATAATATAGAGCACTTCAGGCAGCCAACAAACACATGAAGAAATGTTTGTGATCATTAGCTATTAGACAGATGCAAATCAAAACAACAATGAGATACCATCTTGCCCCAGCACTAATAGCAAAGTTCAACAAGACAGAAAATAACAAATGCTGATGAGGATGTGAAGAGATTGGGAAACTCATACACTGCTGCTGGGGCTGTAAAATGATATAACCACTATTGAAAATGGTATGGTGATTCCTTAAAATGTTGGAAATAGAAGTACCATTTGATCTAGCAATTCCATTACTAGGTATATATCCAAAAGAAGTGAGAGCCAGGACACAAATAGATATATGCAAACCTATGTTCATCACACCATTATTCACTATAATAAAGAGATGGAAACAATGGACGAAAACCCATCAACAGATGAGTAGATAAACTATGGTATATAAACACAATAGAATAGCATGCAATACTAAATAATAATGTAGAATCTGTGAAACACCTCATAATATGGACAAACTTGGAGGACATTATGGAAGTGATAAGTCAATCACAGAAGGACGAATATTGTATTAGTCCACTGTTGCAAAAAGTCAAGGAAAGGTTTACAAAGGGAAGGAAACTTTCTTCGTTGGTTACCAAGGATAGGAGAAGAGGGGAGAGAAAAATGCTAGGTAGGTAAAAGACAAGTATTGATTTGGATGAAGGGAAAGGCAATATACCATTAGCAAATGACTAAGACAATAACACTAAGAAAAAGGACTACACAGGGAGGTACACAAGAGGTACAGACAACAAAGATAAACACTTTTTGATACACAATACTGCATTATCAGTAATAACAAGCTAGTCTACAGGTGGATACATAGGTGGACAGGCTGAATGATCGGGTATGTCTAGGCAAAAGGGAATATAAGCATGACTATATATATATATACAAGTTTGGCAGACAATATTTAATTTAGGAATTATGTTAGGGGAGAAGAGAAGCAAATCTCTCCCTTTACTTTAGAAAGGATAAAAAAGAGAGAAAGATATAGAGATAAGCAGAAATGGAAGTTGAATGAATACACAAGTAGGGATTGGGATCCAGTCTATCTGAATATCATTCAGTTCAAGCACCTAGCAGCAAAGTTTGTTGCTAGACACAAAGGCTGGAAGCAAAGAGCCTAAAGCACTTGACTGCTAACCAGAAGGCTGGTGGTTCAAACCCACCAGCCACTCCTCGGAAGGAAGGTTGGGCAATCTACTTCCGTAGCGATACTGCCTTGGAAACCCAAGGAGGGGTCACTATGAGTCAGGTACCACTTCACGGCACATAACAACAACAGTAACAACAACAGATACAAAAGAGTGATGCTTCTGTTGAACAGGCCCAATTTAAACACTAAAGAAAAGTTGCCATCAAGTCAATTCAGACTCACAGTGACCCCAAGTGTGTCAGAGTTGGACTGTGCTCTGTAAGATTTGGGAAATAGATCTCCAGGCATTTGTTTCAAGATACCTCAGGGTAGACTCAAGCCTTCAACTCTTTGGTTAGGAGCCTAGAGCATAAATTATTTTCACTACCCAGGGACTCCAATTTACACACTAGAGATAGATGGATAGATAGATAGCTGACTTTGAGCCTACTTCCATTCATGAAGATGGAACAAAGCATTACCCAGTCTTCCTTCATTCTCATGATTGCCACATGTTCAAGTCTATCGTTGCAGCTATTATGCCAGTCCATCTCACCAAGAATCTCCTTTGCACTTGCTAGTTCTCTGTTTCACCAAACATGATGTCTTCTGCCAACAGTTGATTACTCCTGATAGCATGTCCAAAGCAAGCCACTTGGACAATGTTTTGTTGTGATCTATAGGCTTTCATTGGCTACGTACATCATCATGCGTTTATTCCTAGTCTTTCTTAGTCTGAAAGCTCTGCTGAAACCTGTCCACTATGGGTGAAATAATGGTGGCATAGCTTCCAGCATCACAGCAACAAACAAGCTACCATACTACAACAAACTGACAGGCTGCTGGTGGGTTTGAGCACTCAAACTCACTGCCATCAAGTTGATTTCGACTCATAGTGATCTCTCCTTGGGTTTCCAAGGCAATACCACTACGGAAGCAGATTGCCCAACCTTCCTTCTGAGGAGTGGCTGGTGGGTTTGAACCACCAGACTTTCAGTTAGCAGTCAAATGCCTTAGGGACTACACTTCCAGAGCTCTAGGACCTTACTATACCAAATCATCTATTAATTCTCCATTGATTCTTTTGTGGAATTTAAAAATTTTTTCTCTTGGATGTCCATAAGAAAAAATTCAGTGTTCCCTCAGGACAAGGAGATATGTCCTGGGACATCTTGTGACAAGAGGGTGAGTGGAAACATAAAGTTCAGCATCCTGGATAATATCTGTGTAGAGATGTGCTTCTAGGTGTGTGTGGAGGGGAGCACAGCTTAGGGGACATTTGACAATGTCTAGAGACTTTGGTGGAGCTCTGGTAACATAGTGGATAAGGCATTTGACTGCTAACCACAAGGTCAGTAGTTCAAACCCACCAGCTGCTCCACAAAGGAAGATGGGGCAATCTACTTCCATAAAAGATTTACCACCTCAGAAACCCAATGAGGATACTATGAGTTAGAATCAACTTGATGGCAATGAGTTGTTTTTTTTTGTTTTGTTTTGTTTTGTTTTTTTTGGTTTAGAGACTTTCATGACTGTTTAAAAGCTAGAAGAGTGCTACTAGCATCTAGTGGTAGAGGCCAGAGATGCTGCTAAACATCCTATAATGCTCATAACAGCCCCCCACCCGACAAAGAATTCTCCAGCCCCAAATGTCAATAGCACTAAGTTGAGAAACCCTGCTGTACAGATACAAACAACAATCTGCTGACCTCTCAAATGATGACAGCTGGAAAAGTCTTCAAAAGTCTAGGGATTTGAAATTCTGGACTTGTGATAGTACATAACTACAAAGAGAAATTCCTTGAGGTCATATAGATGGCATCTGGTCAGAAGATTGCATAAATATGGAAATATTCTTCACCTTCTACTTTGTTTGATACAACACACCAATGTACTTTTGCCCTTGAAGAAAGGGAACTGCTTACCTCATTCAGTAGCAGCCTGCTTGGCTGAAGCAGCAGACAGCTCACAGGAAGTGCTGCTTCAGTGCTAGGGAGAGTGGACATGAACACCACCCAACTTTTTTTTTTTTTTTTTTTTCAAAACCACAGATTGCCTTGTGCATGGTAAGCTTAACCCTCAGCAGCCACTTTTTTTTTCCTATTCTACCTCTCGTCTGGTGTGCCAAGTCTATAACCAGGACTACTGAGGAATCTCACCTCCTCCTCCTATTTCCCACCACACAGACATCAACTATGCTTAGTTGGGGGAACTCTCCTGACATTATCAATAGCCAAAGCCAGAGTCACCACTTGGCCTAATAGGACTCAGATGACTCACTAATACACAGTGGAAAATCAAATGGGTAGGTTAAGAGTGGTGGGAAGAGGAAAGTGGGAAGGGGATAAGACTGTGGGGATTGTGATGGGAAGCTGGTTTCCTGCTGCCTTTCTCTAGGGCCAAATTCATTAAGTCAGAAACTTGGTTAAGTCATTCTTAAGACGAATCTGGTCTTAACAGGACCTGTTGAATTGAGGTCAGTCTTAGTGTGGTCTGGGAATGCTTATGGGATGTCCATTCCCATCAGCAGTGATCTCATAAGTTCATGCCATTCTAAGAGTCAATGATTTGCTTTTCTTTTTCCTCCACCCCATTCTCAGCTTTCTCCCAGGATCATTGGGAGTTTGGATTTCTGGAGAATTCCTGTAGCCAAAGCCAGTAAATAAGTCTCCAACCCCACTGAGAGTCTATTGCTCTGAGAGTCTTCAAATGTTGAAGAAATATGAGGCAAGGAAAGATAGGGACTTTTTACAACATATTGGCCCACCAAGTCAACCCCAGATGGATTTTCTGCAGATTTTTATGGAAGAAAGGAAATAGTTTCAGATATTTCTTTAGCAAGCTCTGGTTATAATACTTCTCATGTTACCTCACTAAATTAAAAAAAATTTAATGCAGAAATAGGAAGATATCTTAAAGAATAGCCTTGTTTAACCTCTATAAAAATTCCTTCAAGTAAAATTCTTTTCCTTTAGCCAATTTCTTCTTTCAAGTAATCCCATGTATGAAATAGGTGAAATTAATTTCTCAGTCTGTGAAATTTCATGTTCTTTGACAGAGTTTTCATGTTGGGGTCAGAATTTGAAGCAAGAGTTTTTAGAAACATTAGATAATGGGACAACATTTCTAGAATAAAACAGACTGCCATCAAACACAACCTTACTGGTTCTTCAGAGCTGACTCTTTGAGCAGGGGAAGATTGTGACCTTCTTAAAACACTTTAATGTGCCTTCATTTGTCATTCATGATCGAAATATATGGTAAATTATGCTTCCAGAAAGGGTATCACTGTGATCCATGTCTGATCTAATGGGAACAGCTGCATTCCTCTGCAGGCAGGGTTCTTGTCAGTTTACCCCCTTGGGGCCCAACAGGTGTGGCCTAAGCCCCAGTCTAGGTAGGAGACCTCCAGGGAAAGCCCAGGTGTTTCAAGAAGCTCCAGGATGAGATCAGAAATTGGCCCAGGTCCCTCTGAGTCAGAACTCTGAGTCATCTTTTTTAAGGCAATTCTTTATCCGTTTCTTCCAGTGACACCAGGGCCAAAGTCAAGGGCTTTGCGGCAGTGGATCTTCTTTCCTGGGATAACCTAGTCTTCTGGCCCTCTCCCTCCTCCCCTCCTAAAATAGCACTGAGGCAATCTCTTCATATTCAAAAGCTCAAGAGTAAGGGGAACAAATTGAAATTACTATTCAGAGCTGACACACCACATGAAAGATAGAAAAGACAAAGTTAGAGAATTGTTAGGAATAAGAGATTTAGTTGCTAAATCATATTGTAATCCAAATATTAGTAAGACTCCTTTTCTCTAGAAAGAATCAAACCTAATGGGCTCATCTACCCAGTGCCACGCCTGGAAAAGACTTAAACCCATGAAGGTTTCTGAAAATTCTTGGCTGCTTTTCTTTTATAATCACCTTCACTTCTGTTTCTGCTACCATGTATGCTGTCTCTGTTTGACCCCACTCTAACCTAAGTAAAAAAATCCTTCACCAGTTTATACCAAAAAAATTTCTTTGTATGAACTATCACACGGGAGTAAAATTTGCTGAAACCTCTGGGACTGGTACACTCAGCTTCAAGTTGCACAGAAGTCTTAATCTTACTCCAGTAGATATTTAAGTATTTTTTTCAACAAATATGTCTCCAGAGAAATTCTGAGGCCAGTTGGAACCACTCTGCTATAATATTACCAGAAATCCACAAAAATAGCAACACACTTCTATTTATCATCCAATTAATAATCAAATATTCAGTGCCTTTCCAGTATCAAGACGTGTGGTTTGAATTTTGTTTTTCCAGTAGGAGTAAAGAATGAGCTCTTGTGACTTTCCTAGTGTATTAGAACAAGGATGTATAAGGGACAGCTGGGTTTATAGGAGACATCTGTGGCACATGGTAGCATCTGAGTAATAACTGATCTAACTGATAACTAAGCAAATGTATACTTCATTGCAGAAGGACAGAGCATCATGGAGGAAAGTGGGATGAAACAGGTAATGCAGAATATTTACTCTTCCTTTAGAAGGGGTCCTAGAAAAGGATATACTTTCCGTCATATTATTGTTGAAGACTCCAAGTGTCTTGCCAGCAGGCTTATGACAACTGTCTACTCACACAATGGCAGAAGACAGATTTCAATAATAATGTGTGCTGTGTGAAGAGGTACAAAAAGCATGAGGCTTTGTTGTCAGGTGAGGCTTTGTTGTCAGGTGATGGGTTCAAATGCAATGAGCCACATACTCGAAGTTTAGCTCAGATTGTGTCCTAATCCTAAATCTGGATTTCTCAATTTGTGCTGAAGAAATCTTAAGTGTTGTTGCTGTTAGGTGCTGTTGAGTCAGCTCCAACTCATAGGGACCCTATGTACAACAAAATGAAATACTGCCCAGTCTTGCACAGCCTCACAATACTTGCTACACCTGAGCCCAGTGTTGCAGCCACTGTGTCAGTCCATATCATTAAGGTTCTTCCCCTTTTTCTCTGACCCCTCACTTTACCAAGCATGATATCCTTCTCCAGGGAATGGCCCCTTTTGACAGCATGACCAAAGTAGGTGAGATGAAATCTGGCCATTCTTGCTTCCAAGTAGCATTCCAGCTGCACTTCTTTCAGGACAGATTTGTTCATTCTTCTGGCAGTCCATGGCACTTACTGTATTCTTTGCCAATACCACAACTCAAAAGCATCAACTCTTCTTTGGTCTTCCTTATTCATTGTTCAGCTTTCACATGCATATGAGGCAATTGAAAACATCACAGCTTGGGTTAGGTCCATCTTAGTGGTTCAAACCTACTAGCCACTCCTCGGAAGGAAGATTGGGCAATCTACTTCTGTAGTGATGTTATTGTTGTTGTTATGTGTCATCGAGTCGGACCAACCCATCGCAACCCCTCCTTGGGTTTCCGAGGCGGTATCACTACGGAAGTGGATTGCCGCATCTTCCTTCCGAGGAGTGGCTGGTGGGTTTGCACCGCCAACCTTCTGGTTAGCAGTCAAGTGCCTTAGGCACTACGCTACCAGAACTCCCATATGGTAGAGTAGAACAGCCTTATTAGGAGTTCTAGTAGCGTATTGCTAAGGCTAACCAAAAGCCTGGCAGTTCAAACCCACCAGCCACTCCTCGGAAGGAAGGTTGGGCAATCTACTTCCATAGTGATACCACCTCGGAAACCCAAGGAGGGGCTGCTATGGATCAGGTCCAACTCCACGGCAAATAACAACAACAAGGCTGTTATCTTTATGGGAGCAGATTGCCAGACCCTTCTCTCATGGAGCTCTTGGGTGAGTTCAAACTGCCAACCTTTCAGTTAGCAACTGAGCACTTAAACACTGCACCACCATGGCTCTTTTCAATTACCTATATATAGAGAATGCAAAACATTAAGAATTGAAACTGAGTTTCATTTCATTCAAAATACAGTACTGTTTCCCCTGTATCAGTCCAGTTTAGGTTGATAGATACTGACAAGTTGGCTCCAACTCATAGAGACCCTATGTACAACAGAACAAAACTCTGCCTAGTCCTGCACCATTCTCACAATCCTTGCTACACTTAAGCCCATTAATGCAGCCACTGTGTCAATCCATCTTGTTGAGGGTCTTCCTTTTTCTCGCTGACCCTCTACTTCATCAAGCATGATATTTTTCTCCAGAGAATTGTCCCTTCTGACAACATGACCAAAGCAGGTGAGACAAAGTCTGGCCATTCTCACTACTAAGGAGCATTCTAGCTGCACCTTTACCAGGATAGATTTGCTCATTCTTCAG
>NW_006921951.1:2162522-2170794 GCF_000298275.1 Orycteropus afer afer
CCACCAACCACTCCTTGGAAGGAAGGTTGGGCAATCTACTTCCGTAGTGATACTGCCTCGGAAACCCAAGGAGGGGTCGCGATGAGTCAGGTCCAACTCCACAACAGTGAGTTTGGTTTTGGTTTGGTTGGTCTTCAGAGAGACATCTTTGCTCTTCAGCATTCCTCCCTGCAAAATTGATGTGAGAATTATAGATAAAATGCTTGGTGCATAGTAGACACTCAGTAAAAGGTAGTCTCAATGTTTACTACTATGGATTCTTTCTCATCATTGACACAAACAATCTTCCATGAAAATTTCACCTCCAACTTTGAGTGTAACCTTGGGAATTCACTCAATTATATCAACTTTAAATGCATAAATAGTTACTTCTATAACTATATTTTGATAAAATTCAAAGTATGGCATGATTATTGGTATAAAAGTTCTGGACTGAAATGTTATTATATCTTCTTCCCTATGAGAAAATTTAACTAGGTTTTAATTTATTTTAATAACTACATACACTGTTCTTAATTTATCCCTAAAGAAAAGTTCAAAGCTTTCCTTGGGAAATGAGAAGCCGATTAAGAGACAAGGTTTTTGTTTTTGTTTTTGTTTTTAATTGTGATTTGGGTGAAAATTTACAGAGCAAATTCACTTTCCATACAGCAGTTCACATACGTCTTGTCTCATGGCATTGACCACAATTTACCACAATGCAACAGCTCTCTTCCCAATTCCTCCCAATAGTTACCTCTTCCCTGTGTCCATCCCTCCATGCACTCCTGCCCCCTGAGCTGTCTCCCTGTGCATAAGCAGCCTTTCTTTCTCCCATGATTGTTCTCTCCAAGGAGTATATCTACCTCAGGTAAATGTTCAACTCATATGCCTGTCTTTTGTTTGGCTGGAAGCCACAGGCATGGGTTCAATTAAGAGGCAAGGTTTTCAAGTAATTAAAATATCATCCTAAGAAGTTACTTGTTTGTTGTAAAAGTAATTTCCAAAATGTGGATGAAGGACATAAGTAATTGAAGTATAGTACTATTAGGAGTATTGTTTTGGATTACTGTGGACTTGAAGCAGTCACAAGAAGAAAAGGCACACAAGGTAAGTTTATAGGGAAAACAACAACAACAACAACAGCATTTTCCTAAGCAAAGAACAAAATTTTACTCAGAGTCTAAAGTACCTGGAAGTGTTTTAACCTCAAAGAAATGGTTAAGGTGTGCTTCCAAACCAACTGCTAGAAACTGAATAAAAAATTTAATAACTTGATCTTCATTTCTAAAGCTCAGGTACCTCAACCCATGGAATACTCCAAATTGCAGCAAAAAATCAAGTTAAAATATTTTAATTCATTTTCCATTTGACACCAACTCTTCTTGTATTATGGCATATTCCTTAGATATCAAACCACTCTTGTAAAGGTAGCAATTGGAAGTACTTTTTTTAAAAAAATTGCTCATCTTTATCTACAACATGTGTCTTTTCTAATTTGGCATCATCTGTCTGGAAGCCAAAGAATAAAGAATACTACTATTATGCTTCATGGGGCAATAAGCCTTACAGGACCAAACTTGAATTGGAATCTAGGTCATTGTCCTGACAGATCTGAGCTTTATAATTTAGAAGAGACCTACATGTCTACAGCCACACCAAATAATCTCATGAATAAGGCATTGCTTCTGAGATTTACAGTAGAATAAAATGTAATATGATTGACTCTTTCCTTTAAAAAATAGTCAACTCTGCAAAAATTACTACAGAAGACTTAATGAAATATAGCACATAGTGAAATTACTATGAAATTTCTTGAAAAATCATCTCTATGAATTTTTCTTGATAGGCTTAGTTGCATTCTTTTAAATCAAGATATATATATATAAAAAAAAAATACTTACGGTTCATTCAATACCTTCTTTTAGCATAAACCCACCCTCTCCTCTCCTCTCATATTATCACTTTTCCTAAGTTTTTTTTATTCTTTTCCAGCCACAGTTTAAGGTTCTTGAGTTCTCTCAGTATAGTAGATTATTCACTCCAACTTCCCTCTGTTCTAATTAAAGAGAACAAAAGAGACTCCTTAGCTACTTAGTTTATGTCTATTCAGCCAAGAAAAATACTTTATTTCATAAGGAGATTGCCAGGCATCGGGCAAAAGGAAAGGGAAGATAATACAGATAAAACCATGGATAATTTAAAAGTTTAGTTTTTAAATTCAGACCTAAAGCACATGGCCCCTTCCATCTGCTACCTCAACCTTACCCACTCTCCTTTGGCAGGTTGGCATCTAGCCCAGAAACTAGAGAAGAAAAAGCCAGTAGGCAAGAGGATCCCTCAAACAAATTGGTCATCCACAGATTAAATTAAAATTAAAGTATGTTTCTCCAATGAAATAGAATAGAGGAAGTCCCCCATTTACAAAAGTACCATATTGCCATTTACTTGTCTGTCAGTTGTTTGGAACCAAAATTTATTTTCCCTTAGAAATAACGTTACAATGCAGGCACATCACAAAGCCCATTTAATTTGTTATGCTGAGTACTCTATGCACATCTGCATTTAAAATGAGGAAAAAAACAAAACAAAACAATGTAGTTGCAGTGATAGTCATCACAAATATTTTGACATAAATTGTGATTTTAAAATTATTTTTCCCAAATGCCATGGTTGTGGAATGGCAATTAGTTAGAGGAGTTCATTATAGGCTTGTAGGAACTTGGACATTAATGGCCCTTGGTTTTAGGTAAGTCAATATTGTTTCTCTTACATCTGTCAGTCATGAGTGGGATCACTCTTGGAGTAACAAATTAAGTAATAAGAAGAAATAGAGGAGATAGAAAGAGGGGTCATTTGTTTATTTTTAAAGAACTGGGCAAGTTTGGTTTTTTTTTTTTTTAGAAAAAAAAAAGTGCAGGTAAGGAGATGGTTACAGATGATGTAGATAGGAGTGAAAAAGACATTGTCTAAGGTGGATTTCCAGAGCTGCTGGTTGGTGCAAAGGGTTAATGCTTAGCCTGGTCCCCAGGTGACATCGTCATTCATACAGATTTGGTACTATTCAGAGCAAGCAGCAGTGCTATTTGTAGAGTAGCCTTAGAAAAGCAGAAGTGTATAAGACAAGGGAACATCCTATCCAATAGTCACAAATCAAATTTTTGTAACATGGAAAGTGAGTTATGTATTTACACTACCACCAACAGACTTTAATTAGAACAGCATAGTGATAGTGGAAGGGGCATATACTTGGAGTCAGACCAACCTTGATTTGAATTCTGACTGTACTATTTCCAAGTCATATGACCCGGGACAAATCTGTTCTTTACTTGGGGTAATTTTGCAAATTAAAATACAGTGGGTTGTCATGAGGATTAACTATGTGGCTAGTGTCAACTAAACCAGGGTTTGAACCACCAACCTTCTGGTTAGCAGCTGATCGCTTTAACCACTGCACCACCAAGGCTCCCTAGGGCCCAGGTTTGATCATTTTTACTTCATGCTATTTTCATTACACTAGGATGCACTCTATTGAAATTTTAATTGAATTATTTGTTTAAAAATAAGTCTCACTCTCTGCTTTTGGCTTAAAAGTAAACTCAACAACTGATAGTCATTAGGTTTTTGAAATCTTCCAATAATGCCTTACAGGTGGTTTATCCAGTAGTCTTGTGATGGTGTTTTAACCTGCACCAAATTCAGGAGATATTTTTAAGCTGTAGTATATTCAAGTAGATGTTGGATCAAGGACAGGGTTAACATAACTAATTATATATGGAATTGTCAAAATTGTTATAGGAACTTCAGTGGGCTTATGACTTTAAAAAAAAAAATCCCAACTAATGGACTTTTCTTAAAATATTATCTCTTCTATGTAAATGAGTCAACCACTTAATAGCTAAAGGTTAAAAGCATTTTAATCAGTCATTATGGAATTTTTTTTCCCAAGGGAACATAAACAAGTAAAAGGCTATGAATTGGATAAATTGACTAGAAGTCTTTGAAGATACAAAATAAATATTTATCTGCTCTTGACCTCAAGGAGGATGAATGTTGGTGGGGCCTTGGGTTACTCGATGGTTGTATTGAATCAATAACTTTGGTTTCCTTAATAGTACTTGTCAATGCACATGGCTCGAACCCATTGTTGTTGTTGTTATGTGCCGTTGAGTGGACCCAACTCATAGTGACCCCTCCTTGCGTTTCCTAGGCAGTATCTCTACCGAAGTAGATTGCCCAACCTTCCTTCTGAGGAGTGTCTGGTGGGTTTGAACCACCAGCCTTCTGGTTAGCAGTCAAGTGACTTAGGCACTATGCTACCAGAGCTCCCATGCATATGGCTAGAACCAATTAAACCAGGCTGTTTTAACTTTCCCAACATTGTTGTGTTTTGGCAAGTGTTGAAAAATAAATGAGAAATTTACACTTCCAAAACAGAATGATTTATTGAGATGATCTTACTACATAATAAACAGATGGGATGATGTAAGAAGTATATGATATCGTGGTCCCCCATGGACCTTCTTTCCTCTGCCAGGTCACATCATTTACTATAAATGTTTAAAAGACTTTGATGCTTTTGTCCAAGATGCTTACGGTGTATAATTATACAAATGAATACTTATTACAGTTAATATAGTTGAGTGCCAAAATCATGCCTACTATAGATGTTAGCAGTTTTCACTTAAAGTGTAGTTCTATTTGAGTCAATGTGTTAACCTATTTATAGTGAAGCAAAACAGTGTCTCCAGACTCTTGTGACAAGGTCCTTGGAATTTCAGAGTAAGTATGGATATACCCTCAGTCATGAATATGTAGGATCTGAGAAAGCTAAGAATAAAAATCTTTCCCACCATGCATTATCTTGCCTACTTAATGAAGTACCCTATCTTCAGTTATCACCAAAACAATCCATACTATACCTCTGTTGTTATAAATGTGCTCTAATGAGATTTGTTAATGGCTTGGGGTATACTACATCACCCTCCACTGAAATGATGTTTACAGACTTTATGCACATTCCACAAAAATATCTTGGGTACCTACTCTATACCAGGTTCTGTGGATTTAAAGATGAATGAGCCATATGCCTACCTACAAGGAGTTCATGGTCTTATGGAGAAAAAACATGAAGAATATACATCACTGAATAATACATCTTAAGTGTTACAGAGATAATATGAACCAAATACTACAGAAACATTAGATGGGAGAAGGATTAATTATTATTTGAGGATCCAGAGAAGACTCATTGGGATGTCATTTGAAGCAGGCTTTGAAGGTAATATGTATTTTCCACATAAGTTTGCAACTAAGATTTGCCAGGAAGCCACTGAATGAACAGAATGTGTTTCAGTATGGGGCACTTTTGTCTTTTCTATGAATGGCATTGTTCTCTTATCAAAATCCATACAGAGTTAAGTGCCTGATAACTGTGGACATGTCAACCCTAGGGGAATAAAGGCCAGGGCACTTCCTTGGATGACAGCACCATAGGTAGCTAAGGTTTGTATGTTCAGAATCATCTCTTGGTAAAGAAAAAGCAAGTTCTACAGTTTGAGTCTATTCTCTCATCAATTTTTAAGAAGACAAAATAACTTGACCTTGCAGAGAGAAAGAAGGGGAGGAAATACCTTCCAAATACTTTTGAAATTTGATTTCCAAGGGGTGGGAGGAATGTAACCATCGCTCTGACTTGGAGAGAATAAGCCAAAGTCTCCAGGTTTTTGATGTTTCTTAAATTATGCTTGCTTATCTCATTTATCATTAAAGGTATTTAATTGAGTCAACTGCATTTGGACCTCAATGGTTTACTAAATGTAGCACTTTTACTGTTTTCAAAATGCAGGTGTCAGTTGCTAAATCTAATGAAAATTAAATATTTTGGGGTGAGAAAAAGAGTCACCCATAACCTAAGTTAAAGAAATAACTGGGGAAAAGATTTCTAGCATTGTTGACAGACAGAGGGATAACTTCTTTGCTATAACTAGAGTTCTCATAGACTAATGTAAAAAAAAAGAAAAAGAAAAAGGCCAGCAACTGATAGGGAAAGATAAAGAACAAGGAGTTCTATTGAAAGTAATCATATAAAAAGATGCTCCACTTAAGTCATAATTAAAGAAATATAAATTATAATAGTAATAATGATATGCCATATTTTACTTATCAGATTGGCAAGTATAAAAAATTTTAATGCTACTCAGTTTTGGCAAGACTGTGGGGAAATAGTCACTCTCATAAACTCAGGGGTGTATGCAACATTTATGCCTGAAGCTCATGCAACTTTGAAAGCTTCTTTAATAAAAAAGAACAAAAAGAAAGAAAGAAAAGAAAAAGATGAATGCAAACTATGACAATGAATTTTTATTTAGAATGAGAAAAATCCCCCCAAAATTACACATTTTTAAAAGATAAAAATATCATAAACATTGCAAAATCCAGAAAAATAATATAATACCAAAAGAGAAAAAAAAAAAGCCAAATCTCTTGTCATTCAATTGATTCCAACTCATAACGACTCTATAGGGCAAAGGAGAATTGTCCCAAAGGTTTCCAAGGTCGTAATCTTTATGGAGGGAGCTCTGGTAGCATAGTGGCTAAGACACTTGACTGCTAACCAGAAGGCTGGCGATTCAAACCCACCAGCCACTCCTCGGAAGGAAGATGGGGCAATCTACTTCCGTAGTGATACTGCCTCGGAAACCCAAGGAGAGGTTGCTATGAGTCGGGTCTAACTTGAAGGCACATAACAACAACAACAACAACAACAATCTTTATGGAAACAGACAGCAGACTGCCACAACTTTCTCCTATGGAGTGGCTAGGCTGGTAGGTTCTACCTGCCTACCTTTCTGTTAGCAGCTGAGCACTTAACCACTGCACCACCAGGGCTCCTACTAATTAAGCATAATATTTGTGTTCATTTATGGCCTGGCACATCTCCATAATATCATTTCCTTACATTTTTGGCTGCAGATTGTCTGATTGTGTTTTATGTAATAATTTTGTAGTTTATTTCTAGAAAAAGAATAGAAATATAACCGTTCTTTCCTTCAGAATAAAACCAAAAAACCAAACTCACTGCCATCAAGTTGATTCTAAATCATTGTGACATCCTTTGCGTTTCCCAGCCGGTTAAGTCTTTACTGAAGTAGATTGCCCAGTCTTCCTTCCACGCAGTGGCTGGGGGTTTGAACCATAAACCTCTGGCTAGAAATCCAATGCTTTAGGCACTACGCCACCAAAGCACCTTTCCTCCAGCATACCAAAACCTAACTCACTGCCGTAGAGTGGGATCCAAGTCATAGCAACCCTTTCTTGGGTTTCCAAGGTGGCAACACTACAGAAGTAGATTGCCCAATCTTCCTTCCAAGGAGTGGATGGTAGGTTTGAACCACCAGCCTTCTGGTTAGCAGTCAAATGCCTTAGGCACTAGAGCTCCTTTTCTCCAGCATAAGTGGTCAAAATTTTTGTTTCATTTTTTTATTGTTTAGAAAAGTTTGTTTCAAATTCACAGCTTATTGGAAATATCATGAATTGCTGACAAAATTCAAAAACCTCCACAAAGTTTCTTTCACATATGATCCATAATTTATCAGAGAATTTCAGGCTGACTAACCAGTTGTCTTCTAGTTGAACTGACTCATAGTGACCTCATTTGTTTCAGAGTAGACCTGTGCTCCACAGGATTTTCATCGGTTTATTTTTTGAAAGTAGATCACCAAATTTGTCTTCCAAGAAGGACTTTGAACCAAGTTGGACCAGTTCAGCCATGCCCAATGGAAATAAGGGCAGTATACATGTTGCATACACAGCAACCAAATCTCTTTCACGTTGGATTTTGACACAAGTAGAAAACAGGCATCAGTGCTATGCTCAAGGATGTGGATGACCACACTGCTGTGAATGTGTTGGTTGGGTGCCATCTTTGGATGGGTCAGGTTAAAATCTGATGCAAGAGATTTGATTGCTATGCAATGCATACCTGCCCTTGTTTCTGTGAGCCAGGACCAAACCATTTCAAACCGATTTGAAGCCCTGCTTCCGAGGCACCTCTGGGTGAACTCAAACCTCCAAACTTTTTGCTAGCTGCCAAAGACATTAACCATTTGTGTCACCCAGAGACTCCCACAGAATAACTAATCAATGTTAAAGAAGTTTACCATTATTGACACTCCACTTTGTAGTTGATGTCCTCTGGTGGCATAGTGCCTAAAGCATTTGACTGCTAACCAGAAGAGGCTGGTGGTTCAAACCCACCAGCCACTCCTTGGAAGGAAGGTTGGGCAATCTA
>NW_006921951.1:2171574-2204907 GCF_000298275.1 Orycteropus afer afer
TGGTGGGTTTGAACCGCCAGCCTTCTGGTTAGCAGTCAAGTGCTTTAGCCACTATGCTAGCAGAGCTCCTTAACCACTATTGGAACATCCTAAAGTGTATTTACAAAATACAGTTAAAATGGCATATTCCCAACTCAACTTCCCCTAAGCCTGATCCCAGAAATACCCAATAGCTACTTCACCTGGCATTTGGAAGGTATGACAGAGGAGAAGTCAGAGTAAACAGACTTAGCTAATCGTAATTCAGATATCTTACTTTTGGTAATTTTACTAAAATATAAGGCACATCTACACATTTCACAGTTTCACCTAGGATCATAGAAGAAGTAGTAAGGAACCTTGATGCTAAAGATTAATTCCAAACCAAACCAAACTCTGCCCTCGAGTCGGATCTAACTCATAGTGACACTTCCTTGTGTCTCCCAGGAGGTATCACTAATGAAGTAGATCACAGTTGCCCAATCACAGTAAATATTCCTTAGGAGTCCCCGAGTAGTGCAAATGGTTAAACGCCCCACGACTAGCCAAAAGGTCGTTGGTTCCAACTCACCCAGAGGCATCTCAGGAGACAGTCCTGGCAATTTGCTTCTGAAAGAACACAGCCTTGGAAACCCTACGGAACACAGCTCTACTCTGAATACATGGGGTTGCCATGAGTGGAGATTGGCTGTACAGCAATTAAGAGCAACAACAAGAAACTCCTTAGCACACCTGATGGTGACAGTGGAAATTACCAGCTTTTATTTGGGGAGCAATTTGGCACTATCTACTTGGAAGGAAGGTTGGGCAATCTACTTCCCTAGTGATACCGCCTGGGAAACCTAAGGAGGGGTTGCTATGAGTCGGGATCCACTCACTAGCAGTGAGTTTGGTTTTGGTTTGACCAAAATTTAAAATAGTTGGTCAAATGGATCCAACATGATTTATTTCTACTAATTCACTCTAGGGATAAGTTCTCACAAATTAACAAAACTTTATGCACGAAAATGTTTCTTGAAACATTGTTTCTAACAAGAAAAAATAGGAACACTCTATTAATAGAGCACAACCAGTAAAATTCATTACAGATATCTATACTAAAATATGCTATGTAGTTATTTAAAAAAAGTAAGTTAAATCTGTAATTACCAACATGTAAATATATACAAGCTGTATTTTAAATGAAAAAGTAAATTGTAGAACAACAGATAGTTTAGATAAAATGGAGTTTACATATAATTATATTTATGCAGAGTATTTCGGGACAAAGACATATTTATGTGGCTACTTCTAAAGACTAGACAAAGAAGACTGAGGACTTCTACTTTT
Organism: Orycteropus afer afer; assembly: GCF_000298275.1. Taxonomy (NCBI): domain Eukaryota; kingdom Metazoa; phylum Chordata; class Mammalia; order Tubulidentata; family Orycteropodidae; genus Orycteropus; species Orycteropus afer. The sequence goes on from NW_006921951.1 coordinate 2,172,883, forward strand.
ATAACTTTGTACATTTTAATACCATTAACCTCCTTTTTTATATAAAAGTAAAAAAGAGTGTTAAAATATGCTGGCCAAAACCACTCTCTGTGACTGCTCATCTATAATTTCTTTCTTTAGACTCCTCTTTTTTAAAAAAATCAATAAAAGGACTTTCTTTTGGTGAAACTCTGTTTTCAAATAGTCTATGACAGTTTTAGCTATTCTCTTATTTTTTTAATTGTTTTTAAATCCTTTATAGTGATTTCAGTCTTGTAATGAGAACTTTAGGGCAAAATGACCCCAAAATTTGTCAGCAGTTCTTGAATAATAACCTTAACAGAATTAAATATCATGATGATTGGGTGAGCAGAACTAATTTTAGGGTATTTTGTTGAGTAAAACTAAAACTGCACTAGTTATTATACTGGTGGAGGTGAGAACACCATGATTAAATAAAGGATATAAAGAAATTCTCTCCTGTAAATGGTTACCAAAAGAGTAAAGGAGGATAAAAAAACTTCTAGCCATCTCAGAGGAGAATGAAGGGTGTATTTAAAAATATTTGCAAGAGTATCTTCCTTATAAAGAAAAAAGATAACTCCTGAAGAATCCTATGAGATCTATGATGCAATGTCAACTTTGCCTGGGGAGAGAAGGGAACGTGCAGGCTTGCCTGGGAGCTGACTTTAGCATACTTTTCTAAATGACGCAAGGTTATTAAGAAATCAATGATTTATCATTATATTCTTGTGTCTCAATGTTTAGTCTTCTGCAAGTTTGAATTTGTCATAAGACCTTTTTTAAATGCTCTTAGCTAGTTGCAACACAGTTTCAAAAATTTAGCTTCTTGACAAATTTTTATTAGGAAAAAAAAAAAAATCCAGTAAATAATTTGTCTACAGCTTGCACGTCAGAGTGAAAGGGCTATTTTCTCCTATCCCAGTAGACTGACTGGCTTGTTTCAAAGCAAAACTTCTTGGACATGAAAAGGCCCTCAAATGAACAAAATTTGGACATTATGGTAATTTTTGGTCTAGAAGTCCTGTAAGGCATTAGTTGTGTCACTAGAAACCAATGGTTCTTAAACTTCACATGTATGAGAATGCCATTTGTAAAACAGTTTTGCAGACAGAACGCCATCACCACCATCATGTCATTCTGACTCAGGACTACACTGAAAAATCTACCTGATTTCTGAACATTCAGTTTACTCTGGAGAAAGTCCACACCCCATGCACAAAGCCAAATCTAACTCCTATTGCTCTCCTTGAGCAATTCCAACGCTGCTCATCTAGTAGCTGAATTCTTTTATTTCTAAGCTATAAAGTGATAATTCTCAGCTTGTCTCTGGTGATGCAATAGTTAAGTAATAAGCTGCTAACCATTGACATTTCAAACCCATCCAATGGCTCTGCAGGACAAAGACTTGGCAATCTGCCCCCATAAAGATTACACCCTGGAACACCCTACACGAGGTCTCTATGAGTCAGAATTGGCATCCAGCAACAATACAGGAGCTGTTGTTGTTGTTATGTGCCATCGAGTCAGACCCGGCTCATAGTGATCCCTCCTTGGGTTTCCGAGGTGTTATCACTATGGAAGTAGATTGCCCAACCTTCCTTCTGCAAGGTTTTAAAAGAAATGAAGAAGAAAAAGCCTTAGCAGATGTTCAACTTGGTCTTGAGAAGTGGAAATCACTTTCTTGCTGGAAAAGAATGCATCAGGGGCTCAAGTATCCAGCAGCACCTCTAGAGGATCCAATAGCATCTCCATAAGGCTGCTGGACTCATGATTTCTCTTCCTCTCTACTTTCTTCCTTCATTATATCATTGTACCTCTTGTCTCTCTAGCTTTTCTCTAATCTGTGCCTACTAATGGTCATCTTTCAGTTCTATGCCCCTCTCTTCTCTTTATGTTCTTACTTTGTGCTTCCCACATAATTGAACTGAGACAGGAGAATGCAATAAGTTAGGGCAACCACAATCAGAATAGAACATTCTTGTGACCTTTGGCCAGATTACTGATGGTGATGTTTGCGTCACACAGTTGGCCTGACCAGTTGTTTCAAGAGTGGCAGAGTCAAAAGGAACAGCATACCTTTCAGAATGAAATTTGGAAAATCTCATCTTTGATGTGGTAAAAAACATGTGAAACTGTTCACTACAGATAAGTAAGTAAGTATAAGTAAGCCGGTGCTTACCTTGCTTCCTGGTACTCTGACCTTGTCAGGGATTGCAAATTTGAAAAGAAGAGTTGATTCTGTAGGAAGATGCTATGGGGTTGAGAGAGAGACAGATGCCAGACATACCTAGAAGCAGAATCTTTGATGTGGTGAAAATATGTAAAAATTGTTCGCTACAGATTAGTAAGTAAGCACAAGTAAGCCTGTGCTTACCTTTCTTACTGGGTGATCTGACATTGATGATAACTGCTATAACAGAAGGTTTTTAGGTCTGTGGGAACCCAGAGAAACAGAAAATCAAGAAGACTTTCTGTAGGAAGTTCACCTTAAACAAAGTTTCATCAATTTGATGAAGTGAAGTGGGAAGGGAGCCCTAGAGAAGTACTACCATGTGTGAAAGCACAAATGGATTTACCCGTGTTCAACCGACTGAATTCCAATTGTGCTGCTCAGCTCATTCTCGACTATCTTTATTGTAGCCCATGTGCAGACTCCTTTTGGGTTGTTTCAGATACTGTAAGACAAGTACAAATACAAATTATGTTAAAAAGTTCTCCATGGAACTACCAAAAAATGTGGTTATTTGAGGGCAGCTTTGGGGAGAAATATATCAAGACAATATATTAAAACAATGCAGCAATATCCAGAGCATGGATTAACTGTTTTAAATAGAAATTCTGTTCCTATCAAGTACACATTCATCTCTAACTTATGAACTGACACAGAGTGCCTGTGAAAGAGTCAGATCAGCCCTGCTCCATCTGGACATCTACAGTGTTTACCAGCATTTAACAGAAGAGTCTAACATTCTTGACCTGGTTAAGTTATGATTTAAAATGTCTCAGGATTTATTTTTCTATAGAAAAATATAGCAGTTTTTGTTCTTCTAAGAATCTTCCTATAGGAAAAAAAAATCTCAGGTGTTTGTAAGACTATTGTGCTCTTCACTATCCTTGAAAAAGAGTTATCATCCTTCAGATAAAAATGGATCTAGTTAATTATGAATGTATAATTTTATCAACAAAACTTTATTATATTTTATCAATAACTTCAAGAAAAAAAAATTATTTAGCAAAATGTACCTTAGCTATAACTATTTAAGTTTGTTCAGTATGTTTTGCTTAGAATCTTTATTTTTAAGATTCACAAGGTAGTAGGGACAGAAATTATTTACTTTTTTACAACTGAGACAAGTAAGGCGTTAAGAATTGAGTGACCTGTCCAATGTTGTACAGCTGGTAAAATATGAATTGGTTTCCAAACACTTCCCAAAGTGTCCACAGGATATGAGTAGCTGCTATACAGAAAAGGGCTCTATGGTGGAAATAGTTTGGGAAACATTGGGTTAAAGAAAGTTTATTATTATTATTATTATAAACGTATCAGAGAGTATATATATATATATATATATATATGCCAATATGCTTTGTAAATCTCTAAGAAAAGAGATAGAGTTGGCAGCATTTTCCAGACATACATAAGCATGAAACCCTTTTATAGTATCTCATGGAATTTGTCATGGAATATAGTCTAGTAAATGCTACCCTAGACTAGTCTCTTTTTCATATACTAATTCAAGAAAATAACTCTGAGGAAACTGTCTCAATAAACTAGTTTTTTGAGAACTGTGGATAGGAAACACGGGAAATGAAAGTAAATAAGACTGACGTTCTATAGAAGCTGAGAGGTTAGACAAAAACTTCAGTAGTGTCACATAGACAAGGAAAGATAAAATGACACTTGACTATCACAAGCCAATTTTCCTCCTTGATCAAATACAGTCATTTTCACTGCCATTGAGCCGGATCCAACTCATAGTGACACCTCCCTGGGTTTCTGAGGCAGTGTCACTACGGAAGTAGATTGCCCAACCTTCCTTCCGAGGAGTGGCTGGTGGATTTGAACCACCAGCCTTCTGGGTAGCAGTCAAATGCCTTAAATACTAGACTACCAAAATCAAACCATACATCCATCTTTTTATTTTTCTGAGCTCTGATTTAATTTAAACAAGAGAGGAAGCCAACCAAAAGAAGTGTCTCAATTTATCTTAGGAAATAACCAACACCCAGAAAAATCTCATAAAAATCTTGTAAATGGAAAAACTGAGCATGGTAAATTTAACAATAAGCCTGACAATCTGCAAAAACATTGATATAACAATGCCTGAATTTGAACATCTGTAATATAACAGATAAAGAAGAATATAAGTAGACCAACCCTTGATGAAGTCAAAGAGAAACTGAAGGAAATAAAGAACATGCTTCTATAAAGCACAAATTTATTATGTTGCAGCATGGATAGTAATGACGCATGTGATTTAACAGCAAAATGTTGAGTAAAGTGTGTGTCTCTGAGAATCTTTGTTTCGGTGACTGGAAAAGACTCTACTGGGAAAATTCTTAGTACCTAGCAATTCATTTGGTGGTGACTCATCTGAAATGCAGACACAGGACTAATGAGGCTCTGAGAGAATGCCTGGCAGACTCAGTCTTATTCCGTGTGATAAACAGAGGGTAAGAAACAAATGTTTCCGACTAATGCAGTTTTCCATAATGCTCTGTTGTTTCTGCAAGTCAAGAGGTAGCATTACATTGGTCAAATGGATATTTGACCTACCAACTCCCTTGATCATCTTAAGAAAGAAAATCATTACAAAATGTGTAGTTTATTATGAAAAAAAAAAAAAAAAACATTGCATTTTGAGGCCTTCTTTGGAACACCAAATAAGTTTTTGTTGAAAGCTGCCCTTGCAGCTTAGGACCATGATCAAGTTGGTAATTAATGGAAACTTAAATGGAGTGTTTCTGAGGGTCTCTCCAAATCCTAAAAAGTCTTACCTGTACTCTGACTTGGTCAGCCCCTGTAGCAATGCTTCTCAATCCTGGATGCCCATTAGATTCATTTAGGAATTTTGTTTAAATTCTCTAGGCCAATTAAATAGAATCTCTGGTGATGGGGTCTCTGTACTTTTTTTAACGTGCTCTGGGTGATTCTAAGTAAAAGTCAAAGCCCTTCAAAATCTGTTGTAGCATTAATGAGTGGGCCAACTAGTCTCCAATATGTGAAAATTCAAAGAGTGATATTACATTTTTTGTAAGCATATAAAAGAGGTTCCCAACCACTCATCAATATACGGATCTTGTAGCTGGGAAACAAGCACATAGGACACTAAAAGATAAACTTTGTAGCAAGGGCATCTGAGGCCCATGATCAATGTTCAGAGGTCAGCAGAATTAAAGCAATTGACCCACAGACAGCTGCAAGACAGCCTGAATTAGGGATGCACACTGCAGAGCTCTCTGGAGACTGGGCTTGCCCTGAGGACAGATAATGAAAGTTTTGCTATATCCAATCACTGTGGCTGCTACCATTGACACTGTCATCATTACACGATATAAATAAAACCATCCTCTTTTCACAACAAATTTCAGAGAATATAAAATCAAACTAAACTCATTACTGTTGAGTCAAATCCAACTGATAGCAACCTTAGAGGACAGAGAAGAGCTGTTCCATAGGGTTTCCAAGGCTGTAATCTTTACAGAAGTAAATTGCCATGAACAGCCTACCTTTCAGTTAGCCAAACCAAATAACCAAACTCACTGCCATGGAGTCTATTTGACTCATAGTGAGCCCTCCTTGGATTTCCCAGGCAGGCGGTATCTCTACAGAAGTAGATCCGCCAATCTTCCTTCTGAGGCGTGCCAAGCACTTAACTACTGTGCCACCAGGGCTCTTTAGATAACATAAAAGTTATTAAAAAAGGATTTCCTACCAACAGAGGAATTCACTGTGTATTTTGGTATTCAGATATTTCATAATGTACATATAAGTATAGGTTACATTTGTATATATTTAAATAGAAATGGGATCTCATTATTGAGGACATTAAATATTTTGCTTTTCCAACTTAATATATCATGGTTAGTTTTCCATGTCAATAATTGTGTATACACACAATGTTAGATTTGGAATCTTTCATATGATGAGTACTGAGATTGCATTGTTGATGTTAGGTGCTGTTGACTTGGTTCTGACTCAGAACGAATCACTGCTCAGTCCTGCACCTTCTTCACAATCATTGCCATGTTTGAGCCAATTCTTGCAGCCACAGTGCCAATCTCGTTGAGGAATCCTCTTTTTCTGCTAACCCTCCACTTTACCAAGCATGATTCCCTTCTCCAGGGACTGATCCCTCCTGATACTTGTCCAAAGAACATGAGATATCATCACTTCTAAGGAGGATTCTGGCTGTACTTCTTTCAAGACCGATTTCTTCATTCTTCTTGTAGTCTGTGGTATACTCAATATTCTTCACCAACACCATAATTCAAAAGCATCAGGTCCTCTTCAGTCTAACTTACTCATTCTGCATGTTTAGCATGCATATAAAGTACCTGATTGACCCATGGCTTGGGTCAGGTGAACATTAGTGCTCATTGTGAAAGTTTTGCTTATTAACACTTTCAAGAGGTCTTTTGCAGCAGATTTCCCAAATGCAGTATGTCGTTTGATTTCTTGACTGCTGCTTCCATGGACATTTTGACTGTGGACTCAAGTGAAATAAAATCCTTGACAACTTCAACAGTTTCTCCATTTATCATGGTGTTCCCAGTTGTGAGGATTTTTAATTTCTTTCTGCTGACGTGTAATCCAGACTGAAGTCTTTGTTCTTCATCAGTGAATGTTTCAAGTCCTCTTCACTTTCAGCAAGCAAGGTAGTGTCAGCTACTTATCACAGATTATTAATGAGTCTTTCTCCAATCCTCATGTTGTGTTCTTCTTCATAAAGTCCACCTTCTTAGCATGCAGATTGAATAAGTATTGTTGTTGTTGTTAGGTGCCGTTGAGTTGGCCACGACTCATAGCGACCCCTCCTTGGATTTCCAAGGCAGTATCACTATGGAAGTACATTGCCCAATGTTCCTTCCGAGGAGTGGCTGGTGGGTTTGAACTGCCAGCTTTCTGGTTAGCAGTCAAGTGCCTTATCCACTATGCTACCAGAGCTCCTTGAATAAGTATTGGGGTCTGCAAAAAGGGCAAGGAGGCCACATGTTATGACCTCCTCTAATCCCACAAGAGGAAGGCAGAATCACCATCAATAGCCCAAGGCCTATTACTGCAAGCCCAGACATGCTGCCTCCCTCCAGCCCTTTCACCAACCATTCCTCCCAAAGCACCCACCACCTCTCTCCTGGGTTCAATAATTCACTGCAGTGGCCACACAGAACTCACAGATTATGGGGTTTATTAGGGAAGCACCATAGGCCACAATTTGAGTTCAGGAAAAAAATGCTCAGTCTCTCTCCCAGCCCACCGTCCCTCAGCCAACAGTCTCTCACAGTCTCTTTCCCAGCAGTGCTGGTCCCTCAGTGTCTCACTCAGCAATGCGTGTCTCTTGAGTCTCTTTCCCAGCAATGCGTGTCTCAGGAGTGCATGTCTCTTTCAACAGCATGTCTTCCTCAACCAGCAGTCAGAGAGAGTTCTGCCTCTAGGAGGCCTCCTTTTGAGCCTGGCAGAGTGGTCAAACTAGCCAATCACAGCACCAGAACTCTAAGCACCTGAGAGAGAGTGGGAACCTCCCAGAACATTGTTTTGTGCTACTCCCAACAGAAATACTCCACGTGGATAACATTTACAATCAGGAGCTCCTCAGTTGCTCATTCCACCACTGAGTTTACAATGACTTATGGGTAGAAAAGCCATACTAAGTAATTTGCTACACTGCAGTGTCTTTTAAATAAGTACTGAAAGTATTTCAAATTTTAAATTATAAATATTTCTGAAATTAATTATTATATATATATATTTGCAAGTTTGTATATTTTGGAGGGTACATTTCTAGAAATCTAATTATTTTTGTATTAAAATTTTAAATCCTTTTAAATTTTTGTAATCATTAATACTATAAAAGTGGTATTAATTTATTTCCCACCAGTAATTCTCTTTTTTATATCCTTGCCTATAAAGTGAATTAGAAGTTGTTTTCATATTACCAATATAAAAGATAAAAATAACTCATTATTTTAATTTGTATACTTTTGATTATCAGTGAAGTTAAGTATCTTTATATGTGATTTCTGACCTTCTGGTTTCCTCTTTTGTTACTTGTCTATTTATGTCCATTATCTGTGTTAGTACTGGCTACTGCTGTGGCTTTTAGTTCCTGATCGCTCAAGGTTACCAGCTCAGCTCAGCTCTACTTGTCCTGCTTCAACTGGAGTGGAAGGGCTTCCCTAATTGTAAACCATGACCTCTGTGTCAGTTTTCTCACAAAACTATTTGTTGTGGATCAAGAAGGTTACTTGGGGAAAAGATTGACACCACAACAGCCAATGGTTCCCCCTTAACTTCTTGCTACTCTCTCCAAAGCTTGGAGCAGAACCGCTGACTATGTACACTGCAGCAGCCTAGTACGCTGAGGCCTGGGTGGGAAGATGGCAGAACCCATCAATTAAAGAACCCACTACTCTGATTTATAGAACATAAGCTGAGATTTTCTCTTTGGTCATATCATTCAGTTCCCAATTGTAAGGCATAAGAAGATGTACATATTTTATTTAAACTGAAAGAAAAACTTAACATATTTTTTAATCTATTTAGCTAGCCTATGTTAAGAATCTAATATACATAAAGCACAGTAAGTGGGAGGTGAGGATAGGGAGTTGAGAGGGGAAGATTCTAATGGTGCTTGCAATGAAGTGGAAGACAGAAGCAAATATCAATAATATTAGGGAGGAAGTAGAAGAAAGAATAGCAGCACAGATTAGAAATTAGGACTATGGGAATAAATTAAATAAGTGTGATAATGAAAGCAATTCCCTCTACCACCTTTCTGGGAAGTCTGCCTATTTTCCTTCTCTTTTCTACCACACCTACTGTAGTGTATTTGAAAAATAAGTAATGGCAGTGGGAACTGGAAAGAACAAGACATAATGTTGGAAGGTATAATTTGTTGTCTTGATTTATCTAATTTTGTGAAATGGCACTCAGTGTGAGCTTTTTTTCTGAAAAAGTTAACTATGGCAGATAGTAGTTAACTATGGCAGATCCTTATAAGATGTAATAATTACAGTTTCGAAAATGTTGTTGTTGTTAGGTGCTGTCGAGTGTATTCAGACTCATTGCGACCCCTATGTATAACAGAACAAAACACTGTCCAGTCCTGGGCCACTCCCTGAAACTTTGTTATGCTTGAGCCCATCATTGTAGCCACTGTGACCATCTCAGTGATGATCTTTCCCTTTTTGGCTGACCCTCCACTTTATCAAGCATGATATTCTTCTCCAGGGATCGGTCCCTTCTGACAACATGACCAAAGTAGGTGCATCAAAGTATGACTGTTCTCTCTTCTAAGGAATATTCTGGCTGCACTTCTTCCAGGACAAATTCGTTCCTTCTTCTGGCAAACTATAGTATTTTCAATATTCTTCACCAACACCACAATTCAAAGGCATCAATATTTCTTTGGTCTTCCTTATTCATTGTCTAGCTTTCACGTGCATATGAGATGATTAAAAACATAATGTCTTGGGTTAGGCCCACCTTAATCTTCAAAGTGACATTTTTGTTCTTCAACACTTTAAAGAGGTCTTTTGGAGCAAGTTGTTAATGAGTCTTCCTCCAATCTTGATGCCACGTTCTTCTTCATGTAGTAAAGCTTCTTTGATTCTACATACATTTTGAACAAGTACGGTGAAAGGATACAACCCTGACACACACACTTGTTGATTTTAAACCATGCAGTATCCCCTTGTTCTGTTCAAACAACACCCTCTTGGTCTATGTACAGGTTTCTCATGAGCACAATTAAGTGTTCTGGAATTCCCATTCTTAGCAATGTTATCCATAATTTGTTACAATCTACAAAGTCAAATGCCTTTGCATAGTCAATAAAACACAGGTAAATAGCTTTCTGATCCATCTGACATCAGCAATGATATCCCTCTCTCCACATCCTCTTCTTGAATTCAGCATGCATTTCTGGAAGTTCCCTGTCAATATATTGCTACAACCATTTTTGAATTGTCTTCTGCAAAATTTTACTTGCATGTGATATTGATGATATTGTTTGATAATTTCCACATTCTGTTGGATCACCTTTCTTTGGAATGGGCACAAATATGCATCTTTTCCAGCTGGTTGGCCAAGTAGCTATCTTCCAAATTTCCTGGCATAAATGAGTAAGCACCTCCAGTGTTGCATCTATTCATTGAAACAACTCAATGGGTATTCCATCAATTCCTAGAGCCATTTTTTTTCACCAATTTCTTCAGTACAACTTAGAGTTCTTCCTTCAATCCTATTGGTTCTTGATCACATGCAACCTCCTGAAATGGTTGAACATTACCAATTCTTTTTGGCACAGTGACTCTGTGTATTCCTTCCATCTTCTTTTAATGCTTCCTGCATCATTCAATATTTTGCCCATAGAATCCTTCAATATTACAATTGGAAGCTTGAGAAATGCTGAGCATATTCTTCTCTTTTGATTTTCTAATTCCACATCTTTGCACATTTGCAAAGACAGTTTCAATAATAGTGATAATAAATAATTGTTCTGTGTGCTTTACATGTATTATTGGCACATTTTCTTATGACAACAATCATACAAGGTTGACTATATATATATATATATATATATAAAATCTCCATTTTACAGTTGAGGAATCAGAAAGTTTATGTAACTTTCCCAACTTCACAGAGTCAAGCAGTCTAGAAGCAAGGCAAGTTCTCATTACTCAATAATGTTAATTATTTGTGAATGTTTTAAAATAACTCTTTTGGTTGCAAGAAACAGATAATCAACTTGAGCTATAATAAGCAAAAGTAAAAGATTGTTATTAAGACAAGAGAACCCAAAGACAGGATGGTAACTAGGCCTCGGAAACAAAAGTAACAGGGACTCTACACCATCAGGACTCTTTCTTCTTCCCTTTACTCTTCTCTTGCTTTGCCAACTATCTTCCTCTGTCTCCTTAATCCATGGGTTGAAAACATGTCTTCCAGTTGCTCCCAAATTTGTGTTTATAGATCCAGTCACTTAAAGAGTTGCCCTTCCTGTGTTGGATTGCTCAGTAAGCAAGATAAGTACAGGCTTACTTATGCTTTCTTACTAATTTGTAGTGAACAATTTCACATTTTTTCACAACATCATAGATTCTGCTTCTAGGTACGGCTGGCCTCTGTTTCACTTCCAACTCTAAAGCACCTTCCTACAGAATCAAAGACTCTTCAAATTTTCAATCTCTGACAGGGATGAAAATCAGTAAGTAACCACAGTAAGCCCATGCTTATCTTGATTATTGGGTAATCAGCCCCTGGCTCCTTCTTAGTTGATCCCAATTCCATAAATCGAGAGAAGAGATGCTGGTTGGTCCATCTGGGCCAGAATCTACCCATAAACTAAATAACCAAATATGGATAGAGTCTAGTCTGGGTGAGCAGCACCCAGAACCTGTGGCCTAGAAGGAGACCCTCCAGTAGAAAAATAGGGTCCAGTACTTGAGTAACTCTTTGTACATGCTTTGTTACTAGTTGTTGTTATATTGTTGCTGCCATTGAGTATATTCCGACTCATAGGGGTCTTATGTATAACAGAATGAAACACTGCCCAGTCCCCACCATCCTTACAATCATTGCCATGTTTGAGCTCATTGTTGTACCCACTGTGTCAATCCATCTTTCTGAGGATCTTCTTCTTTTTCACTGACCCTCTACTTTACCAAGCATGCTTTGTAACTAGAGTGATCTGAAGTTTTTCAGAGGCATGAATCTGAAGTCTGCCTATAGCAAGACCCATTACTCACCTAATGAGCCCCACATCTTCATCTCAAGATGCTTTTAATCTTCTTTTCTCAAATGATGTAACTTTCATGAAATATTACTGTGAGTTTTCATGAGACTGAGACTTCATGACCTATAACAGCATAATAGTTCTTCCCCCAAAAATACAAATCTATAACTAAAATCCCTAAAAAAAAAAAAAAAAGTTTCTAGAAGAAGTGAAGAGGATGAATTACATCATATAAAACACATCAAAACTTTTTTAAAATCTTTATTAGACATTTTCTTCTTTCTCCCACTAATCTTTCTTTTCTTTCAACTACTTTATCCAGAGCTGATTGTTGTGATGTTTGTGGTTCTATTTTGTTTTGTTGTTGTTGTTGTTTGTTTATTTCTATGCCCCAACTTATGTGAATCATTGGCATTTTTTTTTTCATATCTTCTATTTGTGTCCACCCACTACTCTGACCAGCAAAATAGATGTAGGATAGTAGCATGACTAATACAAAATCTTCTTACCAAGCTTTATATTAGTGAAATCATTCCAGTTTTCCACAAAGAAGAGTACATCCACGTAAGGATTTCTTCCAGTTCATGCCTCAACCCCTACTCTTCTTCCTTGTTGTCTCCTATTGAGCTGAGTACAATTCTTCCCCAGGCACTTGAGAGTGCTGCCTGTCTATAAAGATGAAGAATCTAGAATTATCCTGAAGTTAAACATGCAGCATCAATATTCAACCTTCCTCCATTCAGGCACTGTACCTCAATATCAAGCTGTTTATTAGCCAAAATTATATTCACTTATGAGATAATAGAAAACCCAGTTTATAATCAGTTAAATCACTTGGCTTTATTTACTCATGTTGTAACAATCTGACATTAGAGAGCAGTTCAACTCATCAAGAAGTGATCCCAGGGAAGAGGAGTAAAGGATTGGAGAGAATAGAAAAAAAGGAAGCAGTGAAAGCTGGTATAAGAAAGAATTCTCAAGTGGGATGACAAGAGTTTGTTCCATTGAGACCCTTTAAGGAGATCTATAGACTGTGCCTTATAACTGTACAGCCAACAGATAGAAGAATGGCTCATTTGTCCATTGATCAAGGACTGCCCAATGGGGTATCATCCACCTTGGCACATCCAGGCTGTGCATGTTTGAGTGGGTTCCTGCATGTCCTCACACTGGGGCATCAGGGAAGCCTGGGAGCAGAAAACAAAAGTTATTCAGAAAAGTTTAAGGGGGGTGTTGCCAAGTTATATTTTGAAAAGAGCTGCATGCAATGGATGGAGTGAAATGTTGATGGAGAGAATGTGATATGAGATCCAAGACATGTCTCATGCAGCTCTGAACCTTCTGGATCTGAGGTTTACACAAGCTTCTTTAATTTGGTGAAGTTTTACATTATTTTTCCTTTCAAAATGTTTTCCCCTTCATTTATTCTTTTTCTCTTCTTACAGAACTCTTTCTATATGAATGCTGAAACTATAATCTTCCATGATGCTTACTTTTTCTTTTAAAGTTTCTACCTCCTTACTCCTTTCTGAACAAGTTCTGCATCCCAGTCTTCCTGCTTGCTTTCTGCCTTTCTTTTTTGACTAAAAATAAATAAATAAATAAAGTTGTTTAAGCCATTTAAAATACTTATTTCAACTAGTATATTTTCTTACTAAGTATCTCTATTGGGTTCTTTATAACTGCTTTTTTATTGTTTCACATTTCCAATACGTTCCGTAACCTGTTTGAGAATATTTGGTATGCTTATTTTAAATTTCTTAATCTCTGTGGTCCATCATGTACTTCATCTGGAACAGTTTTTCACTTGAAGTCTGGTCTGTTTTTTTATTCTCCTAGGATGCCTTAATGTTTTCCTCTGAGAGCTCATATTCTCCTGACAGCATGTATTGATGAAGTATCTCTGAGATGAGCCTTAGAAGCCCAGACCCCAGTCTATGCCCTCCCCAGCAACCACTTTAGGGTTTAGAATTCCAATTGTTACTCTCTGGGCTTAACCACTTCCTGCTTAGCATTCCCCTACTTCCTAAGCTGGTGACCTTGCCCCTCAGATAATCACCCTCTAGCTTTTGCGTGGAGGTGTATTGAAGGAAGTAATGCCTAGAACTGACCAAATCGCCAGAGCATTTTGTTATCAGCTTTCCACCCCAGCTGGGTTTTGGCATTACTGGGTGTCCTTTCCCTGCTCCTATATGGCAATTCTGCTAATGCACAAGACCAAAAGGGCAGAGCTAGAATGGCTTTCCCAACCCAAGTCCTCCTTATAACCCCAATCCTTCTTCCACTCTGGGTCAACATTTTCACACATACATTGGGATCAAACTACCTTCTGGAACCTTAAGGATTTTACCCAGTTTTTATGTTAACTCTGGTTCATTATATTCTCTCTAATACCTAAGATGGCTCAGGAGTGGGAGCCAGCAATCTGGGTTCACTATGCCGTCAAGTGGTGTAGTGCCTAAGGTATTTGACTGCTAACCAGAAGGTTGATGGTTCAAACCCACTAGCCACTCCTTGGAAGAAAGATTGGGCAATCTATTTCCATAGTGATACCACCTCAGAAACCCAAGGAGGGGTCGCTATGAGTCAGATCCGACTCAATGACAGTAGGTTTGGTTTTTCTGGTTATACTGTCAGGCTCCTTCTGCAAGGAGAGGAAGATGATGTATTAATGAATTTCTTTTTTTTTTTTTTTTGTAGCTATCATATAAACATAGGAAGCTCCTAGCCACAACTGAAGAAGCTCTGTGCGGGACTCCACCTCCCCACGTTGTGCACAATCACAGCCCCTAGGTTACACAGTTGACCAGTGTGTGACCAATCATCGAAACAAATTAGGAGGCCATCTGTGGCCAAGTGCCAGGTTACTGTGGCTGACCCTTGCTCATCAGTGACCAGGCCCATGCTGGTTGGAATCTGATATCACAAAACGGAGTCATGTTGTGACTCTCAAGTTTACTCCAAAAGCTCTAGCCAAACTCTGCCACTTGATCCTCTTTCCTGAGGATTTCTACAGTCACCTCATTTTCTTTCTTCCCTCTAATGAACTCTACTAATTATGAAAATCCAGGTCATTCCACCAGTTTGTGGTGAAGTCTAAGCTTGTTCAGAAACTCTTTGCTATAAATCACTCCCGTGCCAACCTGAATTGGTTGTCTCGAATTCTATAAACTGTATTTCATCACACCTTGCCAGGAGGCCAGCAGCCAAAGTTTCTGAAGCCCAAACACAAAAGTAGTACCTTTTTCTCTCCTTCCTTTTAACTTTTGACAGAAAAGCAAAACAAAAATTCTTCAATATAAGAATCCCAGAAACTCTTCAACTTGATATTTGTATCTTGCAACACTATCATATTATCTTTAACCAACACTGAGTTCCTTGAACTTTTATTCTGTGACCAAGTCCTAGTGAGGAATTCTGCAGACTTCATTTAATTTCTGGCATTTATCTGTTTTGAGGATTTGCCTTCAAGTACCATTTTAATGCTTGATTTCTTGGAATCTGGACTGATACTTGCCATGAAATTTTCTAGTTTCTGGTAGTGTGTAGCCTTTACCAGTGGTCTTAAAGGCTCCTTGATCACTTGTTCTACTGAAAGAGCCCAGAGGATGTAGTTTCCGTTAATGAAATAAGATAAACCTGTCCAAACAGGTCCACTGCAAACCTCTTCTCCATTTCCTGAGAGGGCTTTAATATTGTTAAGAAGTTCAGGTGTCCATGAAATCTGGGTTAAAATATCCTCAGCCTATAGTTTCCAAGGTCATCTCATCAACTCCCTCTAAAGGAGACTTGTATACCATCGTAGACATGCAGTGGTTCTTATGATGTATCTAGCCCCAGCACACAAGTTCTCCCACAGTGGTAACTCTGATCCCAGAGAAGTCTCCATAATTTACTCTGTAATGGAAATGACATTCTGAGGAACATCACAGCTTGTGTCAAGTTGACTCTCTTGTTCCACATGACTAACAGCTGGAGAACTGTGAAAGTATTCCTTGGCTGCATTCGACGATAATGATTTTATCCAAGGTACATCTGCACATTGTTTTGGGGGCTCAAAATTCAAGTCACTATTCAAATTCAAGTCAAAATGCAAATGTAAGCTGAATTAAACCAGACTACCTTGCACCTGCTTTAGAGTCCATCTGAACATGGTAACCCATCCAAGAGAAATAGAAATATGTCACCAAAAATATATTAACACAACATTTTCTTGACTTACTAGAAACTGCTTTGGGATAGAGTAGAAGGGTTCACACAGTGCTTTACAGAGCCAAACTCTCTCCAAATCTTCTCCTGGGGCCCTGGAGCCAAGTAGCACAGTGCAGAATCCTTAGAAGAAGGTGTGTAGAAGGAAACTCAATTTATACTTTAGGATCTGTGCCTCTGAGACCACGAATTCAAAAATACCCTTGTATTCAGACCTTCTGACTTCATAGCATAAAGGAGTCCATCTTGCTAGCACTGAAGGGTTCTGCTTCTTGAATGTCTTTTCCTCACCAGCTTCCCTCAATAACAAGTGGAGAATAAGTAACATAATCTGGGAAAACCTGAAAACCTGAATTTCTAATGACACTCTTTGAAATGTATTGCCTTTCAAATGTCAAATGTGTAGGTTCCTTGGAGGGTGACCAGCTAGGTTAGTTTGTCCAGGACTAGGCGGTTTCCTGGGATGCAGAACTTGCACTATTAAACTGGTAAAATCCAGAGGAAACCCAGACATGTTGGTCACCCTACTTCCTTGCCTAAAACAAATAAAGATGCTGAAATGTCACTGAGATAAATATCTTGACTGAGACATCATGCATGGTTTACAGCAATGCTTCATTCGAGAGCACATACCATAATCCTTTTTAGAACTCCTCCGATCCTACGTTTTGCCCCCGGCCCTAATCTTCACCTCTCTACATCATCTTTCCTCATCTTTTGGATGTGTGTCAAGGCTTTCTTCTGTTAATTATGCTACATCCTGTATTCCAGATAGCAATGCCAAATATAGATGCAGGTTTTAAGCTTTGGCTGTAAGGGGTTGGTTGTGAAACATACATATTTATGTTTGAGAGGAAAGTGGTGGAGAGAAGAAGCCTATCTTCGCTGGCTGGTTTGTGGAGTGAACTCAGCACTACACATTTCCATATGAAGTAATTAGAAGTAATGAACAACCGAGATTACACTAAGTCTTCCAAGAGATACAGAGTCTGCCCAAGTCATGCTGGCTAAGAAGGCTAGAACTCATTATGGATAAAAGCGGGAGAATTAGATTAAACTAATTCTTGGGCATATACCCAAAGATTATTTAAAAATGTGCTAGTGGTGCCACATAAATAATATATGGATCCCACAAAGTCATGCCAACATTGTGAAAAGAACCCTGAGTTGTGGAGTTCCAATCCAGTTGCCCTGAAGACCTAATAGTGTTATTCTTTGGGTTTGTAGCTGGGAATTCATTTAAAGGCTGGAGAATTTGGTTTCAGCTGTTCTTTCTCTGCTTAAGTAATGTCATAAGTAATGTCCATCAGATGTAACTCTGTCTGTGTGGATGGCGCCTTTACTTTAGCAGAGAATCTCCAGTCTCACGAAGAAAATTAAAAGTCTCTTACCTCTTGGCTTGCTTCCTGCCTCTTTTTGTCTTTTTCTCTCTCATTTTGAGCACTACAATAGTCTCAGTCTATTTTTCTTAAAAGTCCTGGAGAAAAAGATGCTGTGGACTGTGTTATATTTATAAAGCAATAATAGTAATAAATGAATGAGAGGCCCATGACAGTGACAGAGCTGCACTGGGGAGAGCCCTGGAGCCCAGAACATCAACCCCTAGATGAAGAGAGGGAGAGAACAGCTACCCTTGCTGGCCTATGAGATGTTGTTGCCAAAGATTCTTTCTTATCTGGAAATTGCTCATATGGGTATCATACATGTTTGAAATAGCTTTCTCCAATTTGGAAAACCATAAAGCAGTAATAAACTGTGGTGAAAAACACTTTATAAGTATCATGACTACTTTTACAAGTGTTTGTTAAATGGTCTCATTTTCCCTTTGCTTGTGTTTAGTGAACTCTCGTTGCTCATCTATACTTCCAGATGTGGTTGGGCCCCTATTCCGTCTACTAACTTGGGTATATATTTTGCTATTAATTATTTTTACAAAAAGATCACAGGAAAAGAACATAATGTTGAAAAACAAAACAAAATCAGCCCTACTAATAAAGGCCTTTCTTCTTTCCAAAAGCATTTGCTCCTCACAGCCCTGCAGGGTAAACCACGTCAGTGTGGGATAGTGCCATTTCAATAAGCTTTTTGAATCCAAAATTGAATACATGAATAAAAGCAACAGTAGCAATTTTGCCAATACGCTATGGCTGTTTAAAACACAATGGCACAAAGATGCCTAAAATATGAGGAATATCTGGAGCCAATAATCATTACTGCATGGATATAAGATATTGATTGATTAGGGGTATGTGATTGGAGGAATAAGTTAGGAGAATGAAATGTTGTGTATATGAGTTGGATCATATTTCTTCTTACGCATATTTTTAGTTCTTTTACCCCAATTCCCGGGGAAGATACAAAATTTAAAAAAAACTTTTATAAACATTACTTTTTTAAATTTCTATAAAAACATTGACACGGGAAATCATATTCATGTTTCAGCTTTGCACACTTTCTATCCAAACATCCTATAAATAAATAAGTGATTTTTTAACAAACTGCATTGTAGCCTATACCATAAAGGACTCAAGTGTTGGGCAAGGAAAAATAATTTATCTTCATTACCATCTATCCACACATACTTCTGGTAATCATGAAGACATTCTCCTTGCAGTTTCACAAGGCAAATAACAGAACATGGGGTCTGAGTGTCAATCTCTGGCCTGAGTCCATTTAGTGGCAAAAGGAATTTTTAAGTACTGACATTACATTTCAACAGGGCACGAAGAGACTAGATTTACATTCCTTCTTGGATCAGGTTTTGTTTTTTTTATAGATTCATTCTCTTTGGATAATCAAAAACATGTGTACCCACACCTAGCCAGCTCTACCCACAGAAGACTGAATGCATAGCAAGGGCAGTGATCCTCAGGGTAAATGTCCAAGATGACATCTGAAAGACCCACTGCTGTACCCCCAACCCAAGGGATGCTTGTGATTCCTCTCCCATTGTCTCTGAGGTGTCAGTCACCAAAGCAATGAATGTCAACTTCTCATAATCCCACCAGTGACTCACTCTGAAAAACATATCAGCAGGAACCTTCAGTTTTAAATAGTTACTGTCTTATGGTCAAGTAGGGGAAGAATATTCTAGTCAATTTATGAGGTCTTTACCTTCAAGTTATGGCTGAAAAGTTTTGCTTCTAGCTGGGGGAGGTTATTTATGATGTGATTGTTAAGGAAGGAATGATTTTGTTACCATTTTTTTCTCTCTTTTTTTAACAGTCCATTTTGGGTTTTGATGACTGCTGCAGCATTTTCAGTGCTCAGTACCTATTCTTTGCCTACTCTTTTGGCTTTGAGTTTAAACTGCATTGTATTTCAAGAAGTCCACTTTAATTTTGTGACAAACAAATCTGTAATCCTAATATCCTGCCTTCATTTTGTGTACTCCCTCCCATCCTATCTTCTTTCTAGCTCTGGCTTGTTTTATTTTAAATCCTATGGAGAAGGGATTTAATTTTAATGGCTGTATGGCTGTATGCATTTTTTGAAATGGCTAAACCTTTTCTCATTTCAGGTTTCTTAAACCAAACAAACCAAACCCACTGTCATCAAGTGGATTTCAACTCATAGTAACCATTTTTAGGACAAAGTAAAACTGCCCCATAGGATTTCCAAGCCTGTATAAATCTTTACAGAAGGAGACTGCCTCATCTCTCTCCTGCGGAGTGGCTGGCGGGTTCTAACTGCCAACCTTTCAGTTAGCAGCCAAATGCTTTAACCACTACACTACCACATGACCTCAGGTTTCTTCAGACTCTAAAATGTTGAGAATGACTACCATTGCCTATCATGAGATTCTGGAGTGGAGACTGTAGCCTGAATGCTGGTTGCTTATCTCAGTGCTAGTTCTCCCCTCATTCCTTAGTGAATCTCTGTATCTTAGTTCAGCACCTGGCACCTTCCAGCTAGCTATGGCAATCTAGCCAAGTCCAGGTCATAGAGATTTAGGCATGTGTAAGCAAAAGCACTGTGGTAATTTAAAAGACAACTGCTATATGCCCTTTGTTTTTCTTTCCTGCTTCTTCTGTCTTGCTGGCTGCAATAGGAACAAAATGAGCACTCAAGCATCCATCTTAGAAATAAGACAACATATTAATAAGGGCAGAACAGCAAAATAGAAGAAACCCTGAATTTCTGGTGATCATGAGGCTGCCATTGCAGGCACGAACATCCTAATTCTGCATCTTTTTACATGGTAGAGTAATAAATGTCTGTCTGATTTAAGTCTTAAATCACTCCTTGTTGTGATTTGTTTTGTTGTAAATTGGAGTTGTTGTTGTTAGGTGCCACTGAGTCAGTACGGACTCATAAGAATCCTATCTATGTACAACAGAACAAAACATAGCCTGGTCGTGTGCCATCTTTGCAATTGCTACTATATTTGAGTCCATTATTGCAGCCAGTATGTCATGCTTTCTACTCTGAGAATGCACCTCTTCCCCAGTCATACTCTGAGTGCCTTCCAACCTGAGGGATTGATCTTCTAGTAATATATCAGACAACGTTCTGCTGCTATTCATAAGATGATCATTGGCCAATTTTTTTTTCAGAAGTAGACTGCCAGACCCTTCTTCCTAGTATGTCATAGTCTGAAAACTGTCCACCCTGGGTGACCCTGCTGGTATTTGAAATACCAGTGACAGAGCTTAGCGGTAAGGTTGTTGTTGTTATGTGCTACTGAGTTGGACCAGACTCACAGTGACCCCTCCTTGGGTTTCCAAGGCAGTATCACTATGGAAGTAGATTGCCAAACTTTCCTTCCAAGGAGTGGCTGGTGGGTTTGAACCGCCAGCCTTCTGGTTAGCAGTCAAGTGCCTTAGGCACTATGCTACCAGAGCTCCTTAGAGGTAAGGTAGGGTATGCGTTATATGCAGCTGAACCCAATGATAAGAATGATATAGACACCAACCAAAGATGCCTTTTCTTGCCATGAGTTCATTTTGACTTTTGGTGATCCCATGTGTTTCAGAATAGAACTGTTTTATGGTTTAGGGTTTTCCATTGTTGTGGTCTTTGGTAAGTAAATCACTAGGCTTTTCTTTCAATAAGGAGCTCTGGTGGCATAGTGCCTAAGGCATTTGACTGCTAGGTTCAAACCTACCAGCCACTCCATGGAAGGAAGACTGGGCAATCTACTTCCATAAAGATTTACCACCTCAGAAACCCAAAGTGGGTCACTATGAGTCAGAATCAACTTGATGGTATTGAGTTTGGTTTGGTTTTGGTTTTTCTTTCAATATGCCTCTGGGTGGATTCAAACTGCCAACTTTCCACAAGTGCTAAACCATTTGTGCTAACCAGGGCTTCTTCCATAATCCTAGAACCCGCCTGTTCTGGTTACCTGGTGCTGCTCTGACAAGAATGTACCACAAATGGGATGGCTTTAACAAACAGGAGTTTATTCTCTTGTAGTTTGGGAGGCTAGAATTCCGAGTTCAAAGTACTGGGCCCTAGGGGCTGTGTGAAAGCCCCTCGACCTTGGGCTTCGGCTCTGCCTCTTGCTCCCAGCCCACTGAAGCTAGAGGCATCTCTTCACTCAAGCAGCTACTGGCTGCTGAGGCTAACAAGCCCAAGGCCGACAAATAAAATGGCACAGTCCCAATGTTAGCAAACTACAAGGCAGGCCATTCATTCAGGTCAGCAGAACATGGTAGGCTGCGGAACAATGACACAGCTACATGCAGGGTCCAAGCATGCCATAAGCTAGAGATGATTCCCAAAGCTGTTTCTTGTAAATGGGAAGCAGACCGCATATCCAAAGGCAGCTAGCTACTCAGCTGCTCCCATTCCACCATGGAGTTGATTCCCAGTCTCATCATGGGGAATACTACATCCAGCTGCCCAGCCACTCAACCAGGCCCAGCCAAGGTGACACACAAACTTAACCACCACACTGCCTATTACTAATAAACTATTTTCTTAAAATCAAGCAGTACACTGTGGGGTTTGGAGATAAATTCCTTCACTTTGGGATCCATAGCCTTAATTTCTGTGTCACCAGAACAAGAATAAGGACAAACCAAGCTTGAAGGGTGGGACTCTACAACATTGTGTAATCTGTCAGTGTTCAAGAAAATATAAGAGGTGATTAAGAGTAAAGCTATGGGTAAAGTCAGATTCTTTGGGTCTGAATCCATACCTCCACTTATTTACATATTCAGACTCTGCTATATTTCTAGGGGTATAGGGGACTTATTAAAGTAAATCTGTTCTGTGACAATTAACCTCCAATTCTAGGAGGATCTGGGAACAGAAATTCTTCTATACCACTTTCTGGGCACTTTAGTCTCTAGCTGCTGGCTTTCCAGGGATGTAAGGGACAAAATCTCCAGGTAATCCACCAGAATAATACATCAAAGTATCTTGAAAATGGTTCAGTTACACACCCATTTAATCTCTATTCGCTGTGTAAACAGAAAGAACTTTTAAAATATTAAGACTATTTTAAAATATTGAAATACTAAGAGATGTAGAAATTTGGTGGATCTGCACTGCATCACAGTTTGAAGTTCTTCTATAACTACATCAGAGACTAAAAATGCCACTTGTCACCTCTGCACAGAGATTAAAATGCGTCCTTTCCCCAAAGATAAATACTAGCTGCTGGACAGTATCCGTTTATTTATTCACTAGCTTAACTCTTGCTGAGAAATTACCTGTTAGGTCACTAAAATCATTGGACACTTTTTTTTTTTTTTTTCACATGGATGTTCTCTCTTAGGTTCATATTCAGGTTTCTGGAAGATAGCAATATGTTTTTGTGTGTTGTTTTGCTTTTAACAATAATTTATTGAAGTGAAATTTATATTACATAAAATTAACCATTTTAGATTGAACAATTCAGTAGCATTTAATACATTCACAATGTTGTGCAACCACCACCTCTATCTCATTCAAAAGCATTTCTATCATTACAAGTAACACTCTGTACTCATTAAGTAGTTTCTCCTCATCCCCTCACCTCCAGCCACGGGCAACCACTAATCTTCTTTCTGTCTCTATGGATTCATCTATTCTGGAATTTTCCTAAAAATTGAATCATACAATGTGTAAACAATGTGTATGGCTTACCTCATTTAATGTTGTGGAGATTCATCGATGTTTTAGCAAGTATCAGGACTTCATTCCTTTAATGAATGAATAATAGCCTATTGCATGTATAGATCATCATTGTTCATCCATTCACCATTGATGGATGGTGATGGATATTTGGCATGTTTCTACCTTTTGGATATTGTATGCAGTGCTGTATGAACATACATGGACATGTACTTGATGTAGTCCCTGTTTTCAATTCTTTTGGGTATATACCTAGGTTTGGAATTGCTGAATTATATATATGGTAATTCTATGTTTAATTTTTTGAGGAATCATCAAGCTGGATACCACCATAGCTGAACCATCTCACATCCCCATGTGCAATAAATGAGGGATCCAATATCTCCACATTCTCAACAACACTTGTTATTGTTTGTCTTTTATTATTATTATTATTTTGGTTTTTTTGTGAAAAAGTACACAGCAAACTAGGTTCCCATTTAATAATTTCTACACATATTATTCAGTGGTGTTGGTTACATTTTCCATATTACATCACCATTCTCATTATTTCCATTCTGGTTGTTCTCTTTGCATTAATCTAGCTTCCTTGCTTCCCCACCCTTGAACTTTTCATCTTTGCTTTAAGGTTACTGTTGACTATTTTGTCTCAAATGGATAACTGTTTTAATGTTTTCATTTTTTTCTTTGTGTGTATGAGTATGTGTGTGTGTACATGTGCATTTGTGTGTAAAAGGATCACAGTATTCACAGGTGATATTATTTTTAAGCTAATCTGTTATTTAGTTGAAAGGTGACCTCCAGAAGTAGTTTCAGTTCAAAGTTTAAAGAGCTTCTCAGGTGGATAGTCTCAGGGGCTCTCTAGGACCCACTGGTCCAGTAAGTTTGGTCTTTTTATTAAGGTCTTGAATTTTGTTCTATGATTTTCTTCTTCTGTCTAGGATTATCTATTGTGGCCCCAGCCCTAGTCAAAATGGTGGGTAGTGGTAGCTGAGCATCATCTAGTTCTTCTAGTCTCAGGATAGGCGAGGCCATGGTTCATGTAGGCAATTGGTTCTATGGGCTGATTTCTTCTTTGAGTCTTTGGTTTCCTATCTATCTGACCAATACTTATATCTTAGATGTTCACTAGCAAGATTTTAAGTCCCCAGATGCTACTTACCAAACTAGAAAGTAGAACATAAACTTTATAGACTATGTTGTGCTAATTGACTGAGATGTGCCATGAGACCATGGTCTTAAGCCTTCAAACTCAGCAAAACCAATCCTGCAAGGTATTTGGTTATGTCTGGAAGGTAACCATCACTGTGTCCCCATGTGTTTTAGTATGAATATATAAGCAGCACTCACAAACATGTATATACAGATATCCCTACAGATATATCTATATATGCACACATATATATACACATATACATTCCTATACACATATATGCATATGTATCTAACTATGTAACAATAGTCTTTGCTTGTTTTTTTCTGGTTACACTGTTAATTCAGCATTCAGTAAATCTGGATGCTTATTTGGAAAACTTGCTGCAAAAGACCTCTTTAAAATTTTAAAAAGTGACTTCCAGTAAGATGGAGGAATACATGGACAAGTAACACAAACCCTCTTCAACAAAGAAAAGAAAAAACAATTGACAGAGATACAGAAGATAATCCTAGAGCCCTGAGCTGAAAGGAACTATACAGAAGTGAATTAGGCACCAACTAGCGAAAAAACCTAAATGAAAACAGTGAGTACAGAGATGGTTGGAGCTGCTGACTGTCAGCTACTCTGACAGGATCAACAGCCTAAATAGTTCCAAGTGGTGTTGGGACCTGCGAATTGACCTAACAAAGATCAGCCCTGGTCACCAAAGGCTGAATAGATGACTGCACTGGTGTCTATGACTAGGAAGGGAAACAGCAAGGTGGGAGACAACCTGAGATGTTGACTTTCCGCTGTCCGGAAGGTGCAGCTATTTTGATTATTTGCATGCGGCAGCCATTTTGGATATTTAAAGTGACCAAGGGCACAGCCATTTTGAATCTTTACAAGTGGCAACCATTTTGGATTTTAAAGCGACAGCATCCTCATTCACATTTCAGGGACCTAGGAATAGGCTCTGTTTGCCAAGGGCAGCAGGGACATATGAGAGGCTGACAACAGGAAAGGAGACAGGTGGTGAGTGTATAAGTGCTGCCCACTAACAAAAAGAGGAGCACAGCACAGTACCCTGCTTGGTACATAACATACAAACAAAACAAAGAAAATGAAAATCATGGGCAAGTCACTCCAACATACAATCACCAATTATATATAAACACAAAAGCATCACAATGCTTCAGAGACAACAGAGCATCACAGTCTACACAAAGAAGCAGGATATAGACCCAAAACACATCCCAGAGGAAGACGCAGCATTGGAACTCCCCGATAAGGAATTCAAAAGAATTATATTTAGGTATCTTCAATGAATTGAGAGACAGATGAAGGAAAGCATAGAGAAAACCGTGGAACAATTTCAAAAGACAATAAAAGAACAAAATGACAAAATAAATGAAAAATTAAAAATGATACAAAATCTACACACAGAAATCCAGAAGATTAATACTGAATTTTCAGAAACAGGTAAGACATTGAATGGGCAAAGGAGCAGAATTGAATCAATGGAAGACAGAATTAGGGAGATTGAAGGCAAATACCTGAACACTTCTTTGGAAAGGGATCAATCAGAAAAAGATCAAAACAAAATGAAGAAAGCCTAAGGTTCATGTGGGATACCATCAAAAGGAATAACTGAATGTGTAATCGGAATTCCAGAACAGGAAGACACAAATAAAACCACAGAGAAAATTGTCGAAGATTTGTCGGAAAAGAATTTTCCTGGTATGATGAAAGATGAGAATATATCCATTCAGGAAGTCCAACAAACCCCAAATAGTATAGACCCCAAAAGAAAATCACCCAGACATATCATCATCACACTTACCAAAACCAAAGACAAAGAAAGAATCATGAGACCAGCATGGGAAAAATGAAAAGTTACCTACAAGGGGAACCAACAAGACTAAGTTCAGATATCTCGACAGAAAACATGCAGGCAAGAAGATAATAGGATGGTATATATAGAACACTGAAGGAGAAAAATTTCCAACCAAGAATTATGTACCCAGCAAAATTGTCCCTCAAATATGATGGTGAAATTGGGACATTTCCAGATAAGCAGAAATTAAGGGAATTTGTTAAAACCAGACTAACCTTACAAGAGATGCTAAAGGGAGTCCTTTGGACAGAGAAGCAACAACAGCCAACAACAACTGACCATTAACACACATGATGATGTAACCCAGAAACCAACCCCACTATGGGAGTATCCAAAGTAAATAAGCCTACGAGATTGTAAACAGGGAACCAGAGACATCGATTGACAAATGAGGACAACTACAAACCAAAAAGAGGGAAAAAACTGTGCCATTATAGAACTTCTAGATGGTAGGGAAGTCAAGACAACTAAAAGATAGAACAGACTGTTCTAAACTTGAGAAGAAAACTATAAATCACAGGGTAACCTCAGAGATAAATGATAAAACTTCACATCAAAAAAGAGGACCAGCATAAATAGTCAGCAAATACTAAAACAATGGCAATGAAGGAAGCGATAACATGATTCATAAACAAAACGAGCTCAGTATAGAAAATATATGGAACAAAGAAATCGACACCACAAAAAAGCACATAACAAAATGACAGCAACAAATTCATATTTGCTGATAATTACATATCTGGCAAGGAACTTATCTCTAAGATTTATAGTGGAAGAGTGGATGACCAAACTATGGTACATACACATTCCATTAGAATGCTATGCAGTACTAAAGAATAATGTAGTCTATAAAACACTGCATAATATGGATGAACTTGGAGGACATTATGCTGAGTGAAGTAAGTCAATCACAGAAGGACAAATATAGTATTAGTTCATTGTTGTGGAGGGTCAAGGAACCCTCCACATATATGGAGGGAAACTTTCTTTGTTGGTTCCAGGGGTGGTAGTGGAGGGGAGTGAACACTGCAAAAAACAAACAAACAAAAAATGCATTGACCCATGTCACTTTAGTTTGTGTATTTCACTGTACTTAAATTATATTTCAATAATATGCATTTAAATAATGAAAAAAAAGCAAAGATGTCACTTTGATGACTGGGGTGTACCTGACCCAACCTGTGATCTTAATTTTCTCATATGTATGCAAAAGCAGAACACTGAAAAGGAAAGACAAAAGAATTGATGCATTGAAATTATAGTGTTTACCAAGAGTATTGAATACACACACCACTGACTACCAAGAAGAACAAACAAATCAGTCTTAAAAAAATATACCCAGAACGCTGCTTAAAAGCAAAAAATGGCAAGACTTCATCTTGCTTACTTTGCACACAGCATCATGAAAGACCAATAACAGGAGAAGGATGTCATGTTTGGTAAAGTAAAAAAACTGAAAAACCAAACTCATTGCCATTGAGTTGAGTCTGACTCAGAGTGACCCCCTTTGGGTTTCCAAGGTGGTAAATCTTTATGGAAGTAGATTGCCCAGTCTTCCTTCTGCAGAGTGGCTGGTGGGTTTGAACTGCCAGCCGTCTGGTTAGCAGTCAAATCCCTTAGGCACTGTGCCACCAGAAGTCCATTCCTTGGTAAAGTAAAGGGTCAGGAAAATGAAGGAAACCCTCAATGGGATGGATTGATACAATAGTCACAACAATGAACTCAAACATACCAACGATCATGAAGACAATGCAGGAAAGTTCTGTTATACACAAGGTGACCGTGGGTCGCAGCCAACTCAGCGTCAACTAACAGCAATGTGTTATACACAGTTTCAAATGAGATGGATGATAGCCCTGACCAGGCTCTAACTGCTGCTTCATTTCTGACTGTCCACTGTGTGCCCAGTCTCTATTGAGTATGGAGTAATGGATCTGAACATGCTCGCAGAGCCTATCATACTGCAGGATAGTCAGTTTACACAAACACACAAAATATCTTTGGTGCTATGATAGCAGTCTAAGAATGGATGAAGAGCTTCTGAGATGTCTCAAGGGCTAAGACTTTAAAAATGGATAGCAACTGTCAGATGCAAAGAAGGAAAGAGTTTTCTAAGCAGAAGAAACAGTACATGCAAAGGCCCTGAACGTGAAAGGCATTGATATGGAGCAGGAGCTGAAAGCAAGCCAGCAGGCTAGAACATAAAAGGGAGGTGGAGGCTTTGGAGAAGTAGGCAGCAGCCAGATCATGTGTGTCCTGTGGGGTATTTAAAGGACTTTTGTGTTTAAATTAATTGCAGTGGGCAGCTACTTAATTGTTTTTAAACAGGAGAATGACTTAATCCTATCCACATGTTCAAATGATGACACTGGCTCCTAAATGGCTCAGTTAGGGAGCTATTCATCTGTAGTCTCTGGTTGTTTGTTTTTTTTTTTTTTTTTTTTCCCTCTTCCCCAGCCATTGGTAAGTCTCTGAAAGTTTAGACCTAGCCTCCCACCAGAGGACCTAGCAGAAGGCAGGTTGGCAGGTTCAGTAAACAATCAATAAACACTTGATTGATCTAATGGCATGCAAATAACATTATTTATGAAACTTTCTGTCATTACTTCATCAGTACTAAAATTTTTCAACACATACAGTTTATTCCCTGTTGTCATTTCCTTAACAATCCTTATCTGAGGGTTATTTCTGGGGAGAGGATGAAAATCTCTAGACTCTAGGTGTGGAGCTGGGGAATTCCAGCTGCAAGCAACTACAAATACAGACCAGAGTTAGAAAGGCAGATGCCTGTCTATTTCCAGCTCTATACTGGCCCCCTTCCTCACCCCAAGAGTTGACATTTTGGTACTAGGAATGTTTCTCTTGTTTGCTTACTTACCCTTTGTTGTTTATGGGAAAGTGCCTTTTTTATCTGGAATTTAGGTCCAATTTTAGCAAGGACCACATTTCCTTACTTTGGTATATAAATCTTTCTCCCAAATGTTTAAGAATCCCATGACAAGTGATGAAAGGAATTTTTACTATATGGTTCTTTTGCCACTTGCCAACCTTTCTCTAGGCAAGTGTGACTCAAGGGGTCCATCATTTCTTTAGCTGGCAGATGAACCACCTGAATTGTGAAATACAGTGATATTTGACCCACCTTTGCTTCTCAGAAGCTTATCCTTCTGAATTTATGTAGGGATATGATGCTGTGTAAATCTACCATGAAAGCCCTGTCCAGGCAAAAGAGGGTGATTGTTTAGGTCTGTGAACACATGTTTCAACTGTTTGACTTATATGGTCACTCTAGGGTTTTTATTTGGGCCCAAAAGTGGAAGCCATGATTTCATTGTAAACAGGTGATGCTGCTAACAAGGGACAAAAAAAAAAAAAAAAAAATCTATTTCACTAGAAACCTGAGGGTGATTCTACTTTAAAAACAAACAAACAAATCTATCAAACGTTCCCTTGTAGGTCACAACACACACAAGTACAGACAAAATTTGGTTTCTATCCCTTACTTTTCCCTGATTCCCCATCTTTCCCCATGCCAAATTCCACATTCTTTCAGTGTAGATGCTATAAATATAAAATGAACAAACACAATCTTGAATCATGAGGGGGCTTTACTTTGCATGACCACAACATAAGCATTTGTCCATCATTTTGGGATTTTTTATGAAGGCTTTAAGAATGTTCAGAATTCCAGTCTTGCTTAAACAATGTCTTTCTAGTCAAAATGATTCAGATGTTAAGTCTTAGATCAACCTGGGAATTTCTGGTTAGAAGAAAACATTACCCTGAAGTGCCTCAATGTGAATGATTTTCATATATTGCCCCCTCCTTGACTTTTTTCCTTCAGCCCAGAAAAAGAAATGTGGAAACTCCTGTTTCCTTGAATATGAGGCAATTTGAAGTTGATTGTAATCTCCCTGTCACTAACCCTAAAAGAGAAAGAGTATTATTATGCTTTAATTGGGTCCTTATTTAAAGTTCTCCATTAGGTAGCATCTTGTTACATAAGCACTGTATGCTTTTAAATCTGAATACCACTGATAACAATCTCCTGACAGATTGTTCTTCTGGTGCCTAAATCATGTGGCCCCTTGAGATGTTCTTTTTGAGCATTCCAGAGGAAAGGGACACCAGAGGTTATCCAGTCACCTTGAGGAAGGACCACACTCAAACTGGCTTAAAGAGATGAGAATCTCTTCTATTTTTAAAGTTGCCCCAGAGAAGCAGATTCTACAACCTCCTCAAGTAAACTCTCCAGTGTTTTAATAATGTTAACATTTTCAGAAGAGACTAAAGCCACTATCACTTTACTTATTATCAAAATGAAACTCTGACTATTGGGCCCTAGAAAATGTCTTTCTCCACATTAAAATCATTTTGTAGTATATCTGGAAACTGAATTGTCTCTCTGCTTGTATAAGACACTATGAGGAAGTAAATTTTTGAGAAATATTTCCTCACTCTCCACCTTTGGTTTGGTGGAGATACTTGCCCCGACAAACCCATAGGATATGATTTGTATCACCACCAAAATAAGTATTCTAAGGCTAAATCTGGAAATAGTTGTTTAAAGTTACTCTATTAATGGAGATAATGAGGAGACCTGAAAAAATATTTTAAATACAAGCCTAAAATACAGATACACATACTTTGTTTATGAAATAGCATTTATACCCATGCCAGCCAACTAGGTGTTGTTCTCTAGGAACTAGATACATAACCCTCACTACTATTCTAACAAGGAGCCCTGGTGGTATAATGGTTAAGCACTCAGCTGTTAACTAAAAAGTTGGTGGTTCAAACCAACCTAGTGGATCCACAAGAGAAAGCCTGGCAATCTACTCCCATAAAGATTACAGCCAAGAAAACCCTATGAGCAGTTCTACTCTGTCAAATGGGATCACTATGAGTCAGAATCGACGTAACAGCACCTAACAACTATAACACTTATTCTAACTATTCTATGGTGCTTACAATAAATGTATTATAAATGAGAAGACCTGGGCACAAAGGCTTAGAATCTTATCCAAGATCACCTAATAAATTAAATGGCAGAGATGTGACACCAAGACAGGTAGACTCCAAAGCCAAACCGCGCTCCACTGAACTGGTTCCTATTCTACCAGTTGCTATTGAGTCAACTCTAACTCATGGAGACCCCATGTGTATCAGGAGTTTTGAATGGCTGATTTTTTGGAAGCAGATCACTAGATCTTTCTTCTGAGACAACTTTAGGTGGACTCAAACTTTCATCTTTTTGGTTAGCAGCCAAATGCATTAACTGTACCACCCAGGGACTTTGGCTCCAATTCTAGCCACCCCTTTTTTCTATATCAAAATTAAATAGGAAGAGATATGGATAAAAGAGATACAAAGGGCACCTTTCCAATAGTACAAATGTCCTTAAAACAAACAAACCAGTTGCTGTCGAGTTCTTAGGTGGCTTAAAATTCCTTTTTCCTTTCAACTAGAAAATGCAAACTTTCTGTCTCAAATAAGCTATTTGCTATATAAAATCCATTCCTGTCTATTTGATTCTGACTCACAGCAACCCTACAGGACAGAATAGAACTGCCCCATAGGGTTTCTAAGGCTGTAATCTTTACAGAAGTAGACAGCCACATCTTTCTTCCATAGAGGGTTGATGAGTTCAACTTTTCAGACAGCACCCGAGTGCATCACCACCACCAGGGCTACCTTGTTGTTGTTATGTGCCGTCGAGTCAGCCCTGACTCATAGTGACCCCTCCTTGGGTTTCCGAG